>NC_071101.1:31915000-32215000 GCF_024256425.1 Clarias gariepinus | reverse complement strand
ACTGCCTCCAGCCTCACTTCTCTTCCTGTAATGCTCTCCCGAGTTCTTGACTCGGCTTTGCTTGACAATCTTTTTAAGGCTGCACTTATTTCTGTTGTTTCTAATCTTTTTACTACCATACGTTTTCCTTCCAGTCAACTTCCTATTTATATGCTTCAATACAGCACCTTCTGAGGAGTACTCTCCTGGAGTAGGGTGTCTTCTGGACATCTGTCAAGTCAGCTGTCAGCCTCATACCTGTACTGAACAAGACTTTTTAAAACTCCAATTATAATATTTTAAGATGCTGGATTTTTGATTTTGACAAACTGTATATCATATTTAACAAAACTAAAACAAAATACATTAAAAAATTTCAGTTTATATGAACTGAAACTAGAATATATGATTTTCTCAAATTAAGTTAATGCTCTAGTGTGTGTGTGTGTGTGTGTGTGTGTGTGTGACATATACTGTACAGTACTATCGCTACAGAGCACTAAAGACCAGGACTGCAAGACACAAGAACAGGTTTTCCCCCAGGCAATCTACGCCATGAACAGTTAAATGTTCTCCTCACTGTGCAATAAAAACTATGGGCAATAGATCATATACTGTGCAATACCACAGATTTTTACTTAATAATACACCACCTCCTATTCCATTTTCTTTTTAATTAATGAATGTTGTAATCGTTTGTGTGTTGTTGTGTATATCACTCACTCATCATCTATACCACTGTATTATGTATTTAGGGTCGCGGGGGGCCTGGAGCCTATCTCAGGAGATTTAGGGCACAAGGCGGGGTACACCCTGGACAGATCTAGTTAGTTGATAAATGTGACGTTCAGCCCCATGAGGACAGGATAGTATTTACTTCCACAAACAAAACACCTCATTTTGTCTCCTTTAAAGTTCGATAAATAATCCCTAAATCATAAAAGAAAATACTTCAGGATTTCAGCTCAAATATTACAATTTTAAGTCAAATATTACATTTACATTTGGCAGACGCTCTTATCCAGAGCGACTTACATTTTTATCTCATTATACATCTGAGCAGTTGAGGGTTAAGGGCCTTGCTCAAGGGCCCAACAGTGGCAACTTGGTGGTTGTGGGGTTTGAACCTGGGATCTTCCAAACTGTAATCCAATGCCATAACCACTAAGCTACCTCCAGCCCAGATATTATACTTTTAAACCAGCATACTAGGACTCTAGTCCACACATCCCTTCTGCTTATCAGACGTTTGTTCCAATATTAGTAAGCCGACATAATGGGGGTGTGGCTGTAATTTCTAAATGGCAAATGCAATGTGCCAAGGCTAAATGCACACACACACAAACACACACGAAAAAAAAACTATATATATATATATATATATATATATATATATATATATATATATATCTTTGTTTCACAATTTATCATAATTTATTGGTAATATAGGCTTGAAATCAGGGACATACTGTACACTATATGGACAAACCTGCAGTGTCATTGCATATCCTTTAATATGGAGTTGGTCCCCCTTTTGCAGATATAACAGCTTCCACTCTTCTTGGAAGGCTGTCCCCAAGATTTTGGAATGTTTCTCTAGGAATACATGACCCCTCATTCTGTAGAGCATTTATTAAGTCAGGCACTAGTGTTGGACAAGAAGGCCTGGCTTGCAATCTTCGTTCCAGCTTATCTCGAAGTTGCTCGATGGGGTTGAGGTCAGGGCTTTTTGTGGGTCAGTCAAGTTCTTTCACACCGAACTCATCAAACCGTGTCTTTATAGTCTTTGCTTTGTGCACTGTGGCACAGTTATGTTAAAATAGAAAGAGGGCCTTCCCCAAACTGCTGGAACAAAGTTGGGAGCACAGCATTGTCCAAGATGTTTTGTTAAGCTGAGGCATTAAGATTGACCTTCACTGGGGATAAAGGGTCTAATTAAAACACCTGAATTTAATAATTAATAGGTTTGACCAAATACTTTACATAACGTACTTCATGCTTACTTTGTACAGCCATGGCCAAATGTTTTGAGAATTACATTTTATTTATTTTTTAAATATTAATTTTCACAAAGTCTGCTGCTTCAATGTTTTAGGATCTTTTTGTCAGATGTTCCTATAGTATGCTGAGATAATTACAAGCATTTCACAAGTGTTAAAGGCTTTTATTGTCAATTACATTAAGTTTATGCAAAGAGTCTATTTTTGAAGCGTTGACCCTTTTTTTCAATACGTCTGCAATTCACCCTGGCATGCTGTCAGTCTACTCCTGGGCCACAACTTGACTGATGGTTCCCCATTCTTACATAATCAATGCTTGGAGTTTGTCAGAATTTATGGGTTTGTGTTTACAGTATCCACTTACCTCTTAAGGATTGACCACAAGTTCTCAATGGAATGGTTGCAAAATTTTGATGGCAAGTTGATCCATCATGCTGGAAAAGATATTGTTCATTATCAAACTGTTCTAAGGGATTTTCTCAAATATGATGTTTTTGTACATTCTTTATTCATGGCTGTGTTCTTAGGCAACATTGTAAGTGAGCCCATTCCCTTGGCTGAGAAGCAAAGCCACACAGGAATGGTCTCAGGATTCTTTACTGTTGGCAAGACACAGGACTGATGGTAGCGCATCAGTCCAAGCATTGATTACAAAAAAATGGGCTGCCATCAGTCAGGATGTGGGCAGGAAGTTGATTGACAGCAATGCCAGGGCGAATTGCGTTGGTCTTAAAAAAAAAAGGGCTAAACACAGCAAATACTGACTCTTCGCATAAATATAATGTAATCATCAATAAAAGCCATTGACACTTATAAAATGGTTGTATTTATACCAGTATACCATAATAACATCTGACAAAAAGTTCTAAAAACACTGAAGCAGCAGACTTTGTAAAAAGTAACATTTGTGTTATTTTCAAAACCTTAGGCCAGGCTGCACATAAAAATGTCCTGTTTAATGATCGAGTCTCAAGTCTGCCTTACTTTCCCGCTAGGGGGTGCTACAGGACAAGGTTTTATTAGAAATGACGCGTTTTATTTTTTTTCTCTCTCATAAAGTTAAAACTACATACGGGTTTCAGATAAACGTTTTGATAACATGCACCGTTTTTATTTGTGTATGTACATATAATTTCTTCAATTAACAGCATTAAAAGTATTATTAGTAGTATTATTTCTTTAAATAAGTACCACGGAGGTGTGTTTATGAGTAGAGTCATGCATAAGCCCCGCCCCTTTCCCGCCTCACCCTCAGTGTGCGGTGCATTTTGGGAAACTGAGTCCTACATCCTGAATAATTAAAGCACCATTTGTCGTGAGCAAGATGCCGGCCGTGCACAAGTTACTGCTGGAGGAAGCGCTACAGGACAGCCCGCAGGTAGGAGAAGCGCCGTGATCATGAGCATGATGATGCTGTGTGTGTGTGTGTGTGTGTGTGTGTGTGTAATGGCGGTTAGACGTTTCTTGTGTAGAGTTGCAGTCATGGTGAACTGAGTGTGAACACTCCTGCGTTACACTGCAGCTGTAAGTGCACTCACTCTGTGTTTATAAACAGGTGTGTGATGGTGCGGGGTAGATCAGTAAACACAGGGTGTGTTATCTGACCGCACACACACACACACACACACAGAGCCACATCCCAGCTTGTTTACGAACTGACAGCTCTTGTTCTCACGGCCTGCTTCATGCGCTTCTGGGTGTATAGCAGTAAAATCAAGTGTGTGTGTGTGTGTGTGTGTGGTCAGACAGCTAGGTACAGGGACACTGAGAAGGCCCTCAAGAGCTTGTCACTGTTTACATTGTGTTTGTTTGTGTGTGTGTGTGTGTGTGTGTGTGTCAACAAGTACAGCATCATCAACACCATCATACACACAACACTGTATAATAAATATAAACACTGTCTAATCTACCTACAGTACTCACATCCTTTTGCATATATATTTGTATTACAGATGCAATGGCATTACATTTCTGCATGTTAATCTACAAGCAGTAATTCATAATTATTTATTATTATTATTATTATTATTTACAGCATTTGAGGGTTAAGGACCGTGCTTAAGGGCCCAACAGTGGCAACTTGGTGGTGTTGGGGTTTGAACTTGTCATTTTCTGATCAGTAGCCTAATGCCTTAACCACCAATCCACCCCTACACCCCATAATGACATTTTTGGAGTTCCCACTCACTATCGTTGCGATTAATCGAATACAGTTTGGTGCCCGGGTGGTCCTGAGTCTGGGTTTGATTTCCGCTGCATCTCTGTAGGGTCTAAGTTTGCATGACCTCCTTGTGCTTGGTGGGTTTCCTCTGGGTCCTCTGGTTTCCTCCTACAGTCTAAAGACATTGGTTAATTGGCATTCCCAATAAAAATGCTACTACACAGCAATAAAGTGCTAAGGTGAAACACCTGTGAGATTTTACCATTTAATTAATTGGGAAACGACTGCCTCTGAATCACATTGTGCCCAATGACTGCCTCCGATTTGCTATAAAATGACCACGGATAACCATGGATAGTCCTAGAAGATATACTGTAGACCTAAAGTATGCGTTCAACATATTAACTCACTCCCTTGTCTTCTATACCGCTTTATCCTGTATTCAAGGTCATGGGGGCCTGGAGCCTATCCCAGGAGGCTTAGGGCACGAGGCAGTGTACACCCTGGACAGGGTGCCAATCCATCACAGGGCACACACACACGCTCATTACAAGCAATTTGGAAGCGCCAATTAGCCTAACCTGCATCTTTGGACCGTGGGAGGAAACCAGAGTACCCGGAGGAAACCCACCAAGCGCAGGGAGAACATGCAAACTCTATGCACACAGAGACGGGAATCGAACCTGGACCCTGGAGATGCAAGGCGACAGTGCTTACCACTACACCATCAAGCATAATGCTAAACTGTCACTTTCAGCACTTTCACTTTCCGATTTGTGGAAGAAATATGGTTGGACAAAAAAAAAAAAAAAACACTTAAACACTTGAAGTTAAAAGTAAGAGAATTTTCATATGCACACTACTTAAAGAGAACTCACAGGGACTAAACAGCTGTGCTACTGAACAGCTGTGTGGCCATAAGAAAACCACTTATTAGCCACTATTAAAGAAAAAAAAAGGCTTTAGTTTCAAGGAAGCATAAAGATTGGATAGCTTGGATTTTGGAGCAATGGAAAAACTTAATGTGGTCTGATGAGTCCAGAATGACACTATTTCAGAGAGTTGGGCGTGTCAGGGTAAGAAGGTAGGCACACATGAAGCGATGTACCCATTATTCATAGCAGCCCCTGGAGTCAGTGTTATGATCTAAAGTTGCTTCAGTTTGTCAGATCTAGCCTCAGCAACATTATGTGGCAATAAATGCCACATAAAGTCAGCTGATGACCTGAATGTACTGAATGACCAGATTATCACATATATGGAGTTCTTTTTCCCTGACGGCACAGGGATTTTCCAGGACTCAAACTTTAAGAGTGGTTCTGGGAGCATGAGGAATCATTTCCTCACATGAAGTGGCCACCGAATTATGTGTAAAACTAAAGGTGATTAAATAAAATTAGTGTGTCATTTTTGGCCAGGTGGTGTAAATTTTCACAAAATGCGAATTTTGCTAATTTTTCCTTTACTACATCATTTGGACATTTAGAGAAGTACAACTAGGCCCACTGTTGCTTTTCATGTTGGAGACAATGATCTGGCTAAAGGTGTAGCACAGTAAGCTTCTTCATTGTGAAATGGAAGATGGGGCTAGTAGGTCAGGGTTCGTGGGCAGGGAGGTAACACAGTCTTTTAAAGATCTGCTGAAATAAGAACCATCTCATGAATACCACATTAATCAGGAGTTTATAGTAGAATGGCTGAATGGAAGCCACACCTGAGTAATAGCCATGTTGTTTACTTTAAATACGCCCAGAGCATGAGGGGAAAAAAAAAATTCTGAGCTGATAAGACAAAAGCTAACGTCTTTAGGTTCTGTAAGCATGTACTTTAGTGTAAACTGGGTACGAGTGATAGAGTGGCAAAATACAGTACCAGTCGTTAAATGTAGCATGGTGATGGAGGTGTTATGCTTTAGGGATACAAAACAATCTGCCTTATTCTCACTTTATTGGTTATTGTATGCAGAAACCTAATGGGTCTGAATACTTTCTGAACCCACTTCAGTCGGTCAAATCCAGCTACACAGCCTTACATTATATTCTTTTAAAGTGCACTTGGAGTTGAGTGCAAAAGTCTGGGCCCCTGGGATCTGGGTGAAAATGAAAGTATTTCTATTTGACACTTTGTTCTTGTGAGGTGATGGTGAAATATATCCTGCAGCAGGATATTAATACAAAACACATGGCAAAATGGGCTGGAGAACCTGAGCAGGTCAGCAAGGCGCTACAGTGGATAGTGTTGCTGTGATACAGATCACAGGTTCGATCTTGAGCTCAGGTTACTGCCTGCACAGAGTTTCACATGTTCTCCTTGTTTTCTCCCTCATCACCAAAGTGACTGTTAGGAGCAGTGACTTCAATGATCATTCCAGTCTTAAAGAAAAGGTTTTTGTGTATCACGTGTCAGACGCTTCTAAATCAAGAGTGTCATAACATTGTCACGTTTCCCACAAGACCTACAAGCCTCAGGTTCCAGAATCGTTTACATGTCCAGGATTCACTTCCAGAAACTGGGAGTTGACCTAAAATTTCAAAAACAAGCTTTCACCAGAATTAACTTGGAAATTTAGGGAATTAATTAAAGCATGGCTTCTACATGGGACCTTTTTTCTAACACCAAGAATGAAACCCAAATAACCAAGTGCATTGTAAATATAATTAAGTATAAATATAGTCAAGATTGATTCTAAAGCAATGGGTCTGTCCTTCTATCCGTCCGTCTGGGTTGCTTAATATGTAAACATTTCTAGTTGCAAAAGTAATTTATTTAAAGAATATTTAAACAAATGTCTGCTATCAAATCCGCAACATTATTACAATATTAATAATCCTCATCCTCTTTTAGATATATCCAGATATGCTAAAAAGAAGATATATGTTGCTGATAATAGGACTAGTTGTTTATACATTTTAATTAATTCAGCTATTCTTTAACATTGAACACCAGGTGTGAGACTGGAATACACTTTGTCAGAGCACCCCCAGTCACACGGCAGAGCAAGTTTGGAGTTGTCAATTCATCATGTTTTTGGGACGAAACCCACATGGACTTGTAGAACACGTGAAACTCTGTGCTGCCAATCTATTAAATGTTATTTAAACTAACATTTTTATCTAGTTAATCCCGATTAATCATTAATTTAAAAGCTACCATGCTGCCCTTCCACATCTTACATTTAATGTAAAAATAGTTCTCTTTGAATGTAGCATGAGAACACAATTTTTATCCAAACTCTTAGTTTTTTATGATGAAACTTGCTGTTCAGTCCACCTGGTTATGTTTCCTCAGTCATCTTCTTATCTGTGTTAAATGTGCCTTTATCACACACAAGAGGGTTGCCATGATAGTATAATGGGAAGCCATTAGGGTCAGACGTAGCCATACGGTTAAGTTGCACTAAGTAACTGAGTTATAGTTATATAGTTATATATATAATATTGACTGTGTATACTGTGTATACTGTGTATGTGTGTGTGTGTGTGTGTGTGTGTGTGTGTATTTGTGTATATATATATATATATGTATTCTTTTTCTTTGTCTTTCGGCTGTTCCCTTTCAGGGGTCGCCACAGCGAATCATCTGCCTCCATCTAACCCTATCCTCTGCATCCTCTTCTCTCACACCAACTAACTTCATGTCCTCTCTCACTGCATCCACAAATCTCCTCTTTGGACCTCTTCCTCTAGACCTCCTGCCTGGCAGTTCAAACCTTAGCATCCTTCTACCGATATATATTCACTATCTCTACTCTAAACATGTCCAAACCACCTCAATCTGGCCTCTCTGACTTATCTCCAAAACATCTAACATGAGTTGTCCCTCTGATGAACTCATTCTTGATCCTATCCATCCTTGTCACTCCCAAGGAGAACCTCAACATCTTCAGCTCTGCTACCTCCAACCCTGCCTCCTATCTTTTCTTCAGTGCCACTGTCTCTAAGCCGTAGAGCATTGCTGGTCTCACCAGTGTCCTGTACACCTTTCCTTTCATTCTCGCTGATACTCTTTTATCGCACTTTTATCAACACATCTGACACTTTTCTCCACCCATTCCAACCTGCCTGTACCCGCCTCTTTACGTCCTTTCCACACCCCCCGTTGCTCTGGACTGTTGACCCTACAGTAAGTACTTAAAGTCCTGCACCTTCTTTACCTCCGCTCCCTGTATCCTCACCGTTCCTCTTGGGTTCCTCTCATGTGCACACATGTACTCCGTCTTACTGCCGCTAACCTTTATTCCTCTGCTTTCCTGAGCGTACCTCCACCTCTCCAAATTTTCTTCCACCTGTCCCTGCTCTCTCTACAAAGCACAATGTCATCTGCAAACATCATGGTTCATGGAGACTCCTGTCTAACCTCATCTGTCATCCTGTCCATCACCAGAGCAAACAAAAAGGGGCTTAGAGACGATCCTTTCACACAAATCCACCTCCACCTTGCACTTTTCTGTCACACCTACAGCACATCTCACCACTGTCATACTGTACAGCTCTCATACATGTCCTGCACTACTCTAACATGCTTCTCTGCCACTCCAGATTTCCTCATACAACACCACAGCTCCTCTCTCTGCACCCTGTCGTACGCCTTCTCTAAATCTACAAAAACACAATGCAACTCTCTTTTTTTTTTTTTTCTTTTTTACCTTCTCTGTACTTCTCCACCAGCATCCTCAAAGCAAATAATGCACCTGATGTACTCTTTCTAGGCATAAAACCATATTGCTGCTTACAAATGCTTACCTTTGCCCTTTAACCTAGCTTCCACTACTTTTTCCCTTTATTATTTTAACAGCTTTATTGTCTGGCTCATAAGCTTTATGCCTCTGTAATTGCCACAGCTCTGCACATCTCCCTTGTTCTTAAAAATCGGCACGAATACACTTCTCCTCCATTCCTCTGGAATCTTCTCACTTTCCAAGATCTTGTTAAACAAACTAGTTAGAAACTCCACTGCCACCTCTCCTAAGCACTTCCAACCTCCATAGGTATGTCATCAGGACCAACAGCCTTTCCACTCTTCATCCTCTTCAACACCCTTCTCACCTCACTTTTACTAATATTTGCTACTTCCTGCTCCACAACAGTCACCTCTTCTACTCTTTGTTCTCTTTCGTTTTCCTCATTCATCAACTCTTTAAAGTACTCCTTCCATCTTCCCATTACCCTCCCGGCATCTGTCAGTACATTTCCATCTCTATCTTTAATCACTCTAACCTGCTGCACATCCTTCCCATCTCTATCTTTCTCCCTCGCCAACCTGTACAGATCCACCTCACCCTCCTTACTATCCAATCTAGCATACAAGTCCTCATATGCTCTTTGTTTGGCCTTTGCCACCTCTACCTTCACTTTACGCTGCATCTCCCTGTCTACTCTCTTCAGTCCTCTCAGAGTCCCACTTCTTCTTAGCTAGCCTCTTTCCCTGTATACACTCCTGGACTTCCTCGTTTCACCACCAAATCTCCTTGTCCACTTTCCCCTTACCTGATGATACACCAAGTACCCTCCTACCTGTCTCCCTGATCACATTGGCTGTAGTTGTTCAGTCAACTGAAAGCACCTCCTGACCACCCACAGACCTTCTCAACTCCTCCCTGAAGACTACACAACATTCTTCCTTTCTCAGCTTCCACCACTTTGTCCTCTGCTCTGCCTTTGTTCTCTTCACCTTCCTCATCACCAGGGTTATTTTACACACCACCATTCTGTGTTGTCTGGCTACACTCTTCCCTACCAACACTTTTCAGTTACTGATCTCTTTTCAGAATACAACGTCGACATAAGATGTAGACTACCTGAGTGCTTCTGCCTCCACTCTTATATGTCACCCTATGTTCCTGCCACTTCTGGAAGAAAGTATTTACTACTGCCATTTCCATCCTCTTTGCAAAGTCCACCACCATCTGTCCTTCTACATTCCTGTCCTGAAAACCAAACCTGCCCATCACATTTTCATCACCTCTGTTCCCTTCCCCAACATGTCCATTGAAGTCTGCACCAATCACCACTCTCTCACCTCTGGGGATGCTCTGCATCACTTCATCTAACTCACTTCAGAATGTCTTCTTCTCTTCTTACTCACATCCTACCTGCATAGCCACTAACAACATTGAACATCCGCCGTTTAATTTCCAGCTTCAGACTCATCACCCTATCTGATACTCTCTTCACCTCTAGAACGTTCCTTACAAACTCCTCTTTCAGAATAATTCATACTCCTTCTAGCCTTGCTACCTTTCCACCTGGTCTCCTGGACGCACAGTATATCCACCTTCCTCCTCTGCAACATATCAACCAACTCTCTTGCCTTCCCTGTCATAGTCCCAACATTCAAAGTCCCTATTATCACTCCTAAACTCTTGCCTTTCCTTTTCTTTCTCTGCTTTCGAAACACGCCTTCCTCCTCCTAGTTTTTCGACCAACAGTAGCCCAATTTCCACCGGCACCCTGTAGGTCAACAGCACCGGTGGCGGTCGTTGTTAACCCGGGCCGCGACCGATTTGTTATGAAAGTTTTTGTAATTTGTTATTCGCGTCATTGATTTGGCAAATGTTTTTAGGTCGGATGCCCTTCCTGACACAACCCTCTGCATTTATCTAGACTTGGGACTGGCACAAGAAGACACTGGATTGCGTCTGTGTTGGATTGCGATATGTATATATATGTGTGTGTGTGTGTATGTACAGTATATGTATGTCTGTGTGTTTGTGTGTGTTACCATCATGCATCAAAATCATGAGGTTTTCTCCATCATCCTTTTCTCCACCCTGTGTATGTCTGCTATTTTCTTTGCCAAGCTTAATTTCCTCTGTTTGTTGCACACGCTCTTACCACAATACCCTATGAAATAGTGTGAAACCCTGCTGTTTTAAGCATATCCATCATTCCATGGAGATGTGCACAAGACATAAGTTCATTAGCCAGTCCACCCGGCAAGTGAAACCTCTGATGTGCCACGTCCTGAAGTCCAATTAACATGACTGGAATGTGGCAGCCAGCATAATAAATATGACAGGCCAATTAAAGTATTAATACAGGTTATGGAGAATGGGTGTGAGGAGTAAATTTTAGTGGCTGTGGTCTTTATTCTGCTATGATAACATCTCTGGTGAGGAAGCATCTTATTTGCACATTAGGTTAAATGCATAGAAGGGCTTTGGTTTCTCTTTCTATTCCTAACAGATCATTTACTTGTGGCTCTTTAGCATATCGTGACATGGCTGGAAGCAAATATTGTTACCTGGAAACACGGGAAAGTCTCCTCACGCTTGAGTTAAGCAAGTGTCACCAAATCAGGAAGAGGAAACAGCTCTTTTCTGTTACATGTGTTTTACAAGTATGAGTTTTACAAGTATTTGTTTTAACTCAGTCAACATACGGAGATATTTGCTTGTTAAATCTAGATCACTGTCTGTACAGGTAACCTTTTGGAAGTTAAATATCACTCATCACAGTTAGCTGTCTAGTTTGTTGCTATCAAAAGATCATATGGAGTTGTCCATGTTTTATTATTTATTTAATTTACTTTTTCTTGATGTTCAAAAATGACATCGTTTTAAGATCTGAAGTTCCATTTCCAAGGTTTTAAATATCCTGAGATTATTTGTCATGATTGATTTACCAAGCGAATTTGGCTGTATGTTGTCTAGCCCATTAAAGGGGCGTAGCTGGGAGCAGCCGAAAGACTAACAACAACAGTAGGAAAAAAAAAAACAATATGTAAGTTATATAACCGAGAAAAATTTGTATATCTGGGTCAATGTATGAAGATACCGATTACTGTTAGGCGAGTATACAGTGGAACCTCGGATTACGAGTAACGCGGTTTACGAGTGTTCTGCAAAATGAGCAAAGATTTTTAATACATTTTGACTTAAAAATGAGCATTGTCTTGGTTTACGAGCACCGACTATCATGTATCACGCATGCGCTTCTGGTGACGCCAGCCGACTGCATCTTTTTGAACTGCTTGCTCATGCACCGTTAGGGGCCGGAGTAACAAACACGGAGGAAAGCGCAAGCCTCTCCTTTCGCATGCGCGAGCAGGTGACAGCATCACCAGGGGATCGAACCAGCAATCTCCGGATGATAGGGCAAGAACTTTACCACTGCGCCACTTGGAGGCCATGAGTTACCGTTATTTCTTATTTGGTTTATGAGTGTTTTGGAATACGAGCCCGCTTCCAGAACGAATTATGCTCGTGATCCGAGGTTCCACTGTACTTTGTTTTTGTTTATTTCTTTGTAAAGTAAATTACATCATAATTTTTTTAAATATATGTTGCAAAACTATTAGCCTCTATTTGAGGGTAAGAAATCGTCCCTTCTGTGTTATGTAGGTGGGACTTAAATTGTTGAGTTTGTAGCACACTGTTTCTTTAGCACAATAGTTGTTACTTATTAAATTCTGCATCATCAAATTTATGTATACATAAGTAATAAATAATAATGATGATTATAAAAAAATAAATAAAAGTATAGTTGCAAAATTGTTAGCTAGTTACCTTTAGCATCTGTGAGGTTACGATTCTGTGTTATAAAGTATTTGGTTGGCAGAATTGGATCTAGTGCTCAATTCACATAAAATTCACATCAAATCACATAAAAAACTAAAGGCTGCCTTTTATTACAGGTAATGTACATAAAGTGGAGAATTTATGTAGAGTTTATCAACAATTTAGGTATTTAAATTATTTTACCAAAAATGTATTATTTTGTATAAATATGTTTTTAGACTTAATTTTTAATAGTTGAATATTAGAATTTAAAACACAATATGTGTCATAGAGTATGATGCCAGGATTTAAATTGTGATTTGAGGATAATTTTTTACATACTTTTTTTTTTTAAGAATTTCTTTTTTCTTGCAAGTACTTTGTTTGATTCCTGTCCCAGTAGAGGCTTGCGCTTGTACGTAGTGCCGCTTTATTTACCCTTGTAGCTATGTTCATTTTACAAAAACCTAAGGTTCCGTGTAGGAATTTCAGATTTTTTGTTTTTTCATTGTCATAAGATGTAAAAGATATGAATTTTATTTTAATACAACATACATGAAATATAAGTTATGTTGTGAGTTTTCATGGCACACAGTGGACATGAACTCAGGCCATCAAAGGCACTGTACTGTACAAGTGCATGGCTGTGTCCCGTTCCATCCTCTTGAGACCCGAATGTCCTCGTATGAGGACATGACATTTATGACAACTTAATTGTCTATATATATTTATCCTTGTACCATCCTTTTCTTCCTGGTTGAAGACATTGATTAAATTTATAGTTATCAGCTATAAATAAAAAGAAACAGTCAGTACAAATTGCAATGTCAATGTACACAAGAGTAGAGTTCAGGTCTCAGGAGGCTTTAGTGCACCCTACTCATTTGTCCCTGTGCAGAAACCGTCAGTTTCCCTCTTTGACGTCACTGGCACAGACATCACTTCGTCCATGGGTTATCCTGGTATGCACCCTAAATAACCGTATCTGCTACTGGGAAAATTTCAAACTACAGAAATTTTATATTGAATAGATTACTAACCTATGTAATAATAATGGTTTATTGATAAAAATATTTTTTAAACTAAATGGAAATATTGAATTAATTACAAATTCTTATTGCAATATTGTATCGTCCTCGATAATAATAAATATATAAATAGCTTTTTAAGCTACTTGTTCCCTTTGAACTAAGCTGTTTTTCTCCTTTAGGTTTAACATTGATAAATATCCTGAGCAGTAACTACTTATGCGGTAACTACTTACCGCTTGTATTTTAAAAGATTTGTTAACTTGTAGTCACTCTCAAGCTTTTCAGCATTAATAAAAGCACAGCTAGGTTATAAAAAAGCATTAGCCGCTATAGCGTAGACAATGCAGCCTGACAGAAACTGACAAACTAGACTGTTAGGAGCTTTTAAAATTCACTGGAAAATGTTCTGCTTCTTTAGAGCGGCAGTTGTGTCTGCCACAGTTTTTAAACTTTTATGAGCCTCTTGTCCTTGGTGAACACTACTCTGAGACATAACAATGGCTTTACTGGATATATAGGGCTTTAAATGTGTCTGGATGAACTGCTGTAGGAAGCACTGGTCTTATTTAAGGTCTAACTTCTGGACCACAGAGATCGTGAGAATAAACTTCTAAGTCCTTGATGGCGGCAAGGTACCAGGTCCCGGGTTCGATTCTTGCGTCGGGCCTGCGTGCAAGGAGTTTGCATGTTTGGTGGGTTTCCTCTGCGTTCTTCGGTTTCCTCCCTCAGTCCAAAGATAAGACTGATTGGCGTTACCAAATTGCTCCTAAGTATACACATGTGAATGTTGAGCGGAGGTCCCACCACAGTCGTACTGTACAAATGGGAATAAATACAATGGTCACCAATGGCCTCCAAGATCCTAGTTGGACTACTGAGGTTCCTAGATGGATGGGGATGGAAGGATGATGGAAACTTTATTAATCCTGACTAGCAGTGATAAAAATACATTACCATATAACCAGAAGTGCAATAAGAATATGTGTAGCTGATTAGCCAAATCAGGAACAGAGAAAACACTAACATATGCAGGACAGGGATTCCTCAGGGAGCAGGGTTGGGAACCACTGCGATGGATGGATGGATAGATGGATGAATAAATGGAAAGAAATATGGATAGATAAATACAATCTAGATCGGTGAGAGACTCCTCATCAAAGACTCCTCTGGGCTCTGTCTTATTTCTGATGGACAGTGACACACTGGAAACATGTTTTATGGTCCGGGAAGTCAACATTTCAAATAGTTTTCGGAACCAAATGCTGTCATTTTCTCTGGGTCAAAGAGGAAAAGGACCATCCAAGCTGTTATCAGTGTCAGGTCCAAAAGCCAGCATCATTCATGGTATGGTGATGTGCCAGTGACCGTGGCATGGGTAAATTGCATATCTGTGAGGGCACCATTAATGTTTTTTTTTTTTTTTTTTTTTTTTGAGCAAAATAGGCTGTCATCCACATGCCATCTTTTTTTCAGAAAGATCCCTGTATTTTTCAGCAGGACAACACCAAACCACATTCTGCTCAAATTACACATGCATGACCTCTAAACACAGAGAGAATTGAGAACGTGTTGTGCATTATGAATCGCAAAATATAGTAACGAAACCCCAGACAATTGTGCAGTTGAGGATGTGCATAATGGAAGAATGGGGGAAATTTGAGAACTAGGGTTGTGAATGGATGGATGGATGGATGGATGGATGGATAATTCTACAATTGCAAATGGACTTGCGTTTTGTTTCTGTCATGATTAATAATATTTTCATCATAGTGCCCACCCCAATGTAGTTACACCTCATCTGCGTTCTCGTGATCTTCTGCTGCTGGGGTTGGCATTGAAGGCACAAATCTTCCATTTATTTTAATCTCAAGATGCCATGCTTGTATAAAAACATGAGACAGAGACTAGCAATTTCCTTCTGTGAGCTATGTTAATCCAAGTTAGCTAATTTAATAAATTGACTCGTTTCACTTTTCAAAAGAGTTTTTAAAGCTAAAATAAACATTTTGGTTTAATCTGAAAAGAGATTTAATATGAGCACTTTGCACATCATACCCAAACAGGTGACATGCCCTTGGTTTTTGGACTGCGTAAAAAGTCGGGGAGAAAAATCTACCTAAGTTTGTCTACAACACAGTCTTCATTTAATCACGTTTTTTTGTTTCTACCGTATCTGAATCAGCAATTATCTTCATTAGCCGGCTCAAATGTTTGCCTCTCGTTTGTCAAGCTGTAGTTGAGAACATCATTAAGCTCTAAACGAGATGACCTCATTAATGTGGCTGTTGTCAAAGCTGTTGACTTGGTTAACTATTGAGGAGGTTCCTAACATTAGAAATCACGTTTCAGATATAAGATTCACATCTTTAGAAACTATTTCCTTTTCCAAACACTGTAGCAGTATTATTAAATGATAAAGAGCGAGAAGTCCAGTTTAGGTTACCATTTTTAGGTGCTAAAGCATTCTTCTTATTGTCCTGATCTTGCTCTATCAGACTCTCACCTGTTTGGTTCCCTAAAATTTAAGTAAAATTGTACTATATAGATGGCATGATGGCTTAGTGGTTGTCGTCTTGCACTTTCAGGGTCCAGGTTTGATTCCTGCCTCAGGTATGCGTGTGTGCAGTTGGCATGTTCTCCTGTGCCTGGTGGGTTTCCTCTGGGAACACTGGTTTCCTCCCAGAGTCCAAAAACATGCATTGCTCATAGCGTGTGAATGAGCGTTTTCTACTGTTTTCTGATTGTTTTTTTTACTGTATTTAAATTTGTTACAGATTTGATAGATTTCCCTCTTTTAATTTTTTTTTGTAGATATTATATAAAATGACATTTAACAAATCAATTAATTTATTTATTTCGTTAAAGCAGCATTAATATTTTGCTGTAAGGCTTGGGAAAGCCTGTAAGCTATATTGTGATTAAAAGCCTCGTGATAGATGTACAGTAAGAAGTAAGAAATGGAGTTGAAGTGACAGTGTTCTGTCCTGTTTTATAATTCTAACCTAATCATATCTAAGTCAGATAACAACAGGGTTTGTTGCTCTGAACCTGATTTTGATGGATTGCTCAAGTTTTGTTCATTTTTACACCTTACCCACATTGCGCATGTGTTACTGAATCATGAACCTTTCGAATAGACTGAAAAGAGTTGTGAACTGTCAGGAGTTTGTGGGATGAGGGAAAGAGCTGAAGCATGAAACCATGATGGGATTTGCAGACATGTATAGAAAACTTTGACAGTGCTCACTAATAGATGCAGTTTCCACAAGTAAAAAAATCATATTTTTTAAAATAGATAGCATTTTTACATAGACTTTTATCCCTTGTAAAAATGTAACTTATGGTAGATGTCTCTTCAATGGTGATCGAGAATGTGCAAAACAAAATAACAAAACCGAAAACAATAACAAATTAAAATAACAAAATTAAAAACAAAATAACAAATTTAAAAACAAAATAACACATTTAAAAACAAAATAACACATTTAAAAACAAAATAGCAAATTCAAAAACTAAAAAGGATAACCAAAAACAAAATACCATAACCAAAAACAAAACAACAAAAACATATAACACAATATGTGCACAATATAACACATAAGAAAACACAACTACATATCCAGAAACAAAATACCAAAAGAGAAAACAACGATAATTCAGTCAAACCTGAAAAGGTAGGTATAGTTTGTAAATTGAAATTCTTATTGCTGATGGTGATGTGCCATCTGTCACTCAATTGTCCAATCAGCGATAAGGATGTAATTCGCAAACCACGCCTACCTTTTTTTGGCTTGTTGATTCTTACCGCTGATTGGACAAGACATCTGTCACTCAAAATATACAAGGAGTACTGCAGCCACACGGACATTTAGATGTATTTTCATCCAAGGATTCATTTCAGTATTTTAGGATTATACAGCACTTTGGTCAACTAAGTTGTGTTAAATGTGCTTTAAAAACGATTCTGACTTCACTTAATAGTACTTCTTGCATGTCTTGAGTGACAGATTTCTCATCCAATTAGGGATAAGAATTTAATTTGCAAACTATACATATCCTTTCTGGTTTGAGTAAATTGTTGTGTTTTTTCATTTGGTTTCTGGATATGTCGTTGTGTTACCTTAATTGTTATATTCGGTTTTATTTTGTTTTTAAATTTGTTATTTTGTGTTCAGTTTTGTTTTTTCATTTTTTTATTTTATTTTAGAATTTATTTCTCTCTCTCTCTCTCTCTCTCTCTCTCTCCTCCCATCCAAAGTAGGCTATGCAAATCTCTTTGTGCTCAGCTGTCTGTTGACAGAAGGGTGGAGACGAAGCCTCCCAGAACGAGTGTCTCCTTACTCATGTGTGTTGTATTCAGAATCAGGACTCATGTCATCACGTCAGGCTGTTAGGAGTCAGGTTCAACAGGTTTCCTCCCTGATCAGGGCTACACCTTCAGTTACATAACATGGCAGATATAAAACAAGTATTCCATTTGTTAATCACTTTACAAGCTTTAGAAGCTGCAAATTGTGTTTCGTTGGTTTGAGCCACACCCACCGCTCCATATCCAGAGCATCGCTGAGATGTCATGAGCTCAGGTAGTGTAATTAATAGGTATCTCTGGGATCTTAAACTTCAATAGACAATATATGAATTGAAAAGATATCATGTATATGTTCAAAATACCAGCGTGAAGTGACTGAAATAAGTTTTTTTGATGGCTGCCCAATCTGAGTCATTTTCTATGTTGGCCTCAATTGGATATACAGTATATGTGATGCGTGGTCATGACTTGAATGAGAACAGGCAGATCAGAATTCGTGTGACTTTTCACCTCTGAGCGCGTGGGGGAAGATCATATCATCGCTAGCAATAGCTGATAAAACAGCTAAAGAGCGGCATTTGGCTTTCCTCCTTTTTCTGGACTTCAATAAATACAGCTGACTAACTGCTTCTCGTCCTCCAGAGCAAAATCCCAAGCATATTTTTACTAAAATAGCATCCATTGTTTGGAATGAAAGAGTGGCCTCAGAATCTCGTGATGTATTTTTACCCAGTTGGCACGAGCAAGGGCATATCTGGAAAACCAATAGAATAGTGATTTATAGTTATGAACAGAGATTTTGGTGGAAATGAGCTGAAGCTACCTGAAACACAAAATTTATAAAATAGCTGTCCCTAAGTGTTGAAGCTAGCTACACTCAGAAATGTACACACTCATTGTTGTACCTTGTACCAGGCTGCTGGTGGTCTACTTAATTTTTATTATCTCCAAGTTACAAAACCCTGGCATGCCACAAAGACAACGTTATCTCCTCTAAAGCAGAATCACTGGAACTTGGTTAAGAACTGTCCAATACTGTATATTATTATAACCTGTCAGGATAGTGCTGAGTCTTCAATTTTGCAGAATAAAAATGTGGTCGGGGGGAATAAATCATGAAAGACCATAATCAGCGATCACTGAAACTCCTGGTGATGTTCCATCATAAAAATTGACAGTAGAAATGACATTTAATAGACAGGGTAAGAGCATTTCAGGATCCAGGATCGAGACTAAACAGCTTTGTGAGACTAATCTGCATACAGGACGTGCCTTAATTTTGACAAGGAGCATTCAGATTGTATTTTGGAGCAATGAAAAAAGGCCTGATGAGTCCAGATTGATCCTACTGTATTTAAAAAAGCGCTGGGTGCATCAGTATAAGAAGGAAAATATATGAAGTAGTGTATCATGCATAGTGCCTACTGTACAAGCCTCTGGAGGCAGTGTTATGATCTAGGGTTGCTTCACTTGGTCAAGTCTAAGCTCATTAACGATAAATTGTCAGAAGTCAGCTGATGACCTGAATGTACTGAATGACCAGGATATCACATTTATGGAGTTTTTTGTCTTCTCTGATGCCTCTGCCATATTCCTGGACTCAAAGAGTGGTTTTTGGAGCATGAACTGGTGTACATAATCATGGTGTACATAGTATACATAATGAAAGGAGTCAAAATATTAGTTTGCGACTTTTTGTTGTTGATGTTGCCCAGCAGTGTGTATATTAATTCTTCTGATTTCAATATTCTCATTTTGTATGTTTCAGACACGCACGCTGCTCAGTGTGTTTGAAGAAGATGCGAGCACTCTTACGGACTACAGCAACCAGCTCTTGCAGTCTATGCAAAGAGTGTTTGGTGCACAGGTATATATGCACGCACTCTATACACATTCATATTGCATAATGCTGTTTTTTGCTGAACTTTATTTGGAAACTCATTTTTTTCCCTCTCATTAGAACGAGATGGCGCTGGCCACTGAACAGCTCTCCAAGCAGTTACTTGAGTATGAGAAACAGGTAAAATAATTCTTTCCAATATGGTAAATAAGAGGACTGTTAACTGGTGTGACATGCTAGTGTATCTGCATTGATTGTATGCATGAACATTGATCCTTGCCTTGCAAGTTCCTGGGCAGAGCGACCTTTTCGATGATAAAATTATAGCTCTAAGAAATAAACTATAAAGAAAAAAATAACAATACCTTTTCAAACACATTTTAATGAAGTATATTGAACATGAAAATGTAAAAAAAAATACTTGATGTTAACACTAGATGTTTCTAGTGTTAAAAAGTGCAATAAATTGGAACGGTGATTAACGAATCAGTATTTAAACATAATATTTTAATATAGTATCCTTTGAAATAGTCAGAAATGCATTTATTCTTCAGCTTTACACAGAATGCTCAAAAAGGATAATATGTTCAGTCTTTACACTTATTTTTATTTGTAATAGATTTTTGAAAACCATTAATAATTTTCCTTCCACATGTGCCACTTTGTGTTGATCTATAACAAATTCCAGTTCCCATTTATGTTTGTGGTTGTAACATGACAGAATATGGAAAACTTCTAGGGGTATAAATACTTTTGCAGGGCACTGCAAATATGTTTGTTTCTTCTTCTTCTTTTTTTAATATTCAAGACTTTTTAAGTCACAACTTTTTCAAAAGCATTTGTTATTATTGTTTCAGTTGAGTTTCTAGCTGTAATGCTGTTACACTCATGTGCGCTCCTCGTGTTATCAGGCTTTCCGCACACTCTTTGAGGGCTTTCTTGGGGAATAAGCGAAGTAAATCTTGCCTTTGCATATTTTGCAAGCAGCCATTGTTTAAGCCATGTCCTTTGTGTAAAATCCAGCAGTTCCACATAAAACTTTTCTTTTCTTTCTTTCTTTTTTTTAACAAAACCAACTCATCCATGCTGCCATGTTGCACAACAAAACAAAGAGCTTAAAAGCCACCTTTTGGCTATAAATTACCATCTGGTTCTTAAAACGACTGATTAAAATTGTTTATGATGTACATGTACTGTACAGTCGTCATAGCTTCCACCTTTTAAGCTTGTGTTTCGAATCCCACCCCTTGCTGCACTACACAACACACAGCAGCTGAGGTCTTCTAACTTTAGTCATAGCAAAACACACAGTTACATCTCAAACAAACATGTAAAGGTAGGATAGAGATGTTCAACAGAGTTTTCTACCGATCCAAAGACAGAACATGAAATTTCATAGTTGAATCTTCAACTATTATTGACTAGAATTTAATTTAGCTTACATTACTAAGCTAGACTAGCTAACAAGCTCACGCTACACTATGTATACTTCTTCCACTTCCAGCTCGTGCTTGCCCAGAGCATTTGTTTACGTTTGTAAAAACTTCACAGTTTCCTGATATCTTATTACATGTAACAGTTTGCAGTAATTATTTTTTAAAGGCTCATTTATGACATCAAGGTGTCTCGAATGACAGTCGCTCGACAGCTGAACGCTAAATTATTCAGTGTTGTGGAGTTTGAGTCGTTTTCTTTGATGTTGCAGAACTTTGCTCTCGGGAAGGGAGATGAGGAGGTGATCGGCACTCTTCAACAGTTTGCCAAAACCATAAAAGAGGTAAGAGCACTACATGCTGAGTGTATGCATATGTCTACCCTGGGACTTCCAGTATGCTTGAATGATGGTGTTGAGTGGTCAGTCCATCAGATGTATAAGTGTGTGTGTGTCAGTGTGGAGACTCAGTTGGGAGGGGGATATTCAGCAGGAGCACAGGTGGAGACAGTGTGAGGTAACAGCGGGGAGGGAGCTAACAGATGCGAGGTGTTCTCCCTGCCAACAAGGTCAATGTTTCAGATGGTGTGGGCTGAAATCCTGAACTCCTGATTGTTTTTCCCCTGCCACTACAGTCTGATTAATTTTCAGAAAGAGTGTGAAGTGTTTTTTTTTTTTTTAACCCCTTTACCCCTGTATCATCAGATTCATTTGTAAAATGTCCATCTGTCTTTCTAAATTTTTCAGCTCAACTCTCTGCATGTTGATTTGGCCACTCAGATGGCTGATAGGATGGTGTTTCCCATGGTGCAGTTCAGGGAGAAGGACCTGACTGGTATGGCAGTGTTACACTCATTAAACCCTCATTAAACTCTCATTAAAATAAATTAAATGTGTTCCTTTGACACAGAGCATGGTTACATTTCTGTCTACTGCGCGCCATCTGCACTGAAGCTTTCAGTAGGAAATAATGACTCGATTCAGTTTGAAGGTTTTTCTGCTGGTATATTTAATTTTTTACAGAAATAAGCACACTGAAGGAGATATTCGGAATCGCTACTGACGGTAGGTCTTTGGATTCGCTCTAAAGTGTGAATGGAGGTATTTTTAGCTGATTAATTCCTTCCCTCACTTATTCTCTGGTTCTGTTTTTAGAGCATGAGGCCGCCATGATCAAATACAGCCGACTACCCAAGAGGAGGGAGAATGAGAAGGTGTGTATTTAAATAGAACACACTATATTGTATTCTCATGACACAATGTGGAGACGAGGAAGCTCATGTTCATACGTTGCAACGTAACATACAATCTGTAGCGATACAATAAAAATTACATTTAAAGAACCTAATGTAAAGTATTGTTCTTGTTCTGTGATATTTATCTATTTTTTTTTATTATTATTATTTTTATTTACTTTTCCCACAACTCTTTAAATCCCTTACATTATACCTTAATATTATATTGGTTTGAATAAATCAGTTTAATGTTTAATACAATATGTATCTGCCATGAAATAGCCTGGGAAGCTGATATGGGAATAAATACTAATACAAACAAACAAACAATGAAAATTATCTCATACTTAAATTTACACCCTCACATTATCTGCTTTCTGTGATTGTGTTTCATACTCCTGTGCAATATTTAAATATATATATATATATATTTTATTTTATTTTATTTTTTTTTATATACAAGCTATGTTGAATTTTACCTTTGACTGTTACACCAATGAAAAAGACACTGCAGCGTGTTTACAGGTATTGTACTGTAATAGGAGAGATAAATACACTTCCTGGTACTTCATTTGATCTTCTGTATGGTGCTCAGTTATTCCTCATTTTCCCAGAATCACTCTTTTGCAGTTTGAGTTCTGAAATATTCCTGTGCCATTATGGAGAGAAAAACTCCATAGATGTTATAACCTACTCATTCAGTACATTCAGGTCATCTGCTGATCTTGTATTATTGCCACATAACGTTGCTGAGTCTAGAGCTGAGCAACTGAAGCAGCACCTGATCATAACCCTGCCTCCAGAGGCTCGACCATTGGCCACTTGGCATGATGGGAGATCAGTTCATGCACTTCCCTTCTTACCCTGATGCACCCATCACTCTGGCCAATCTGAACTCATCAGAACACATGACCTTTTTCCATTACTCCAAAGTCTAATCTTTATGCTTCCTAGAAAAGTTAAGCCTTTTTTTGTTGATTTGCCTCACTGACATGGTTTTCACACTGTATCTGGAAATGCAGTTATTTTTATTTTTGAACATAGCTGTGATTTGTTGCACAGAGATTCAGCAATTTCAAATTTTAATGATTGGTTTTTAACCCAATTCCAGTCATTTTAAGCCTGTGATTTTATTTTTTTATTTATTGTTTAATAGCAGGCCAATAATTTGTTAACTTGCAATTATAACGTACACTGCCTCATCTGCGAGTGTGCCCTCTTGTGGTGAACAAAGTAGCAGATATGAGCTACGGAGAATATTATGCAAAACATTATCAGATAACACATTTTAATGCGCAGTTTAAATTCTTAACAGGAAATGGTCAATTAATAATTAATCATTAACATTTCTTATCTTGTAATATAAACTAGAGAATGCATCGATTATATATACAATAATATTATCAAGTTGATAACTGTAAAAAAAAATGTTTTAAATTATGGGTCTAATATCCGAATAAAACCTATTCCTATAACCTATAAATTGTAATAAATGTCAAAGATAAGAATTGAATTTTGAAAAAAAATTAATTTCTGGAAAAAATCTTTAGAGCTTGGTAATTTGTGAATAAAACAATAATAATATACCCTCGATTCACATTCACAACCTCACAAATTCGCAAGCTTTCATCTCAAGCCATCTGCAACATAAAGCGGTAATGATATAAAATTTGTGTGATTGTATGTCCGTGTGAACGTGTGTGTTGTTCCACAGCTGAAATCTGAGCTGGTTGGTGAGGTGGCATATTGTCGTAGGAAGCAGCACCAGGCCTCCATGCAGTATTACTGTGCTCTCAATGCCTTACAATACAGGAAGAGAGTAGCCATGCTGGAGCCCATGCTGGGATACACACAAGCCCAGGTCTGAAACATTTTTATCCTAAATGTGTCTAGGTAGATGTAATATGGCAGCTGATTTTTCATCATCTACTGTGGGCGAAAGAACAAAGACGGGGTTAATCGCACCGAAAAACATTATAAAGGCACTGTGAAGCTTTGAACATTGAACAGTGTATAATCCATACAGTAATTACTGTTATCTCTCCCTCACAGATCAACTTCTTTAAGAAAGGGATAGAGCTGGTCTCCAAGAAAATGGACAGTTTTCTGGCTTCTGTCAATAGCATGTCTGAGAGGTAGATTATCCTAAATAGGACTTTCAATGCAAGCAATTGTATCATGGCAATTGTGACATTTTTACATGTTCAATTTCTGCATGGAACTAGTTTTTGTTATTTTAAATTAGTTTGTTTCAGATTCTATGGAATATATATTTTTTTGTACCCCAAGCACAAGCACAGCCTTATATGCATGTAATGCAGATCGCATTTGTGTACATACGAGGGAGAACATTTGTTTTCATTATATTACCATAACAAAAAGAAACCTGTCAGAGTGTGACAAATAGCTAACATTAGTTCAGCATGCGCTGAGTTTTCAATGGCACTGCTGGTGTCTTAACAAGTCCTCAATTACATTAGCCTTAGCAAAACGTCCTCCAAAATGTCCGAAGGCGCATTTGTGTCCTGTATCATTCTGGTTATTCATTTGATGCTCCTTTTACATTCTACACCAACCATACAAACACTATTAACGTCTTTTAAAATGGTGCATCATGACACTTATGTGCAGAATGGATGAAAATATGCTTATTCATGCAGACATTCAGTCTGGCAATCTTGTTTTAGCGGCACCATGCATGAAATCATGATGATACAGGTCATGGTTGGTTCAAGTATTTCAGAAACTGCTGCTCTCAACAGTAGACAAGATTGTGTGGTGGCGAGAAAAACACATTCAGTTAGTTATCAGGGTGGAAACGTCTATTTGATGACAGATATCTAAGGAGAGTGGTCAGACTGGTTTAAGCTAAAAGGAAGGTTATGGATTATCTCAGAATGCACAATCACAGTACTGCTGCATGTGTAGTGTCTTTTAAGTAGTCATTTACAAGTTTTAATCATTCACAAGATTTTTCTCCACAAAAGCATGTCTTTGGATTGATGTTTTTTAGTGCACATAACATTTATAAAATGCTACAAGGGGTGTTCAAGACAAACCAGGATTTTTAAATGCACAAAATAATACAGCACAGTTATAAGAGTAGCGACTACCTTTTTATTTTTCTTTATAATCCATGCACTTGAAATTCCAGTATTTCATTTTTCATTAGTGCTTCGACACCATCAAAAAAAAAAGTTGTGGCCTGTCATCTTCTCCAAATAATTTGGGACAAGGCCTATTTAGGACTAAGACTAATAATGTCACAAGTAAAAATTACAAGGTTTTCAAAAAAAACAAGCACAAGTTCTTAAAGAATGATGGGGCGAGTTTCGCTGATTTGCCAACAAATGCACCAGCAAATTATCCAGTACTATCCAGATAATATCCCCCAATTTACAGGAACTAGGGCGTTCCCCGAGCCACATCGGCTAGAATTATCATTCATGGTTGTACAGCCTTATTTAACATGTTTGCTCCATTCAAATATTTTACTGCAGCTCTCATCACAGTGATCACTCTATTATTTCAAAACTATTACTACTGTGGCTGTATGGTAATACTGCTCAAATTGGATTTAAAAGAAAAGAGGGAGGGAAGTGGTAGGTTTTTCCAAGTTTACAAGTTAAGTAGGCATTTTCTGTCACTTGTACTGGTTGTATGTGGGGAATTACAACATAGCACCTTCACCTTGAATTCTGTACCGGACATATCAAAAACCTTGAGACAGATGTGCTACTACAGCATAAGAGCACATCGGGTTCCTCTGCTGTCAGCCAAAAACAGGAATCTGAGGATATATTTGGTGCGGGCTCACTAACACTGGAAGATTTTAGCCTGGTTTCATGATTCTGGATTTCTGCTGAGCTGCACAGATGGTAGGGTCAGAATTTGGCACCAACAGCATGAATCCATGGACCCATCCTGCTTTGTGTCAACACTCCAGGCTGATGGTGGTATAATGGTGTTGGGAATGTTTTCTTGCTGCACACCAAGCCTCTTAATACCAATTTAGCATCTTGTGAATGCAGCCGTGCATTTGCATATTGTTGCTGACCATGCGTGTCTCTCTATAGCTCTGATTTTACCAGTTTCCTAATGGCTTCTTCTAGCATGATAATGTCACAAAGTGGTCTCAAACTGGTTAGATGAACATGACAATGAATTCAGAGTGCTATAATGGCCATCCCAGTAGCCGGATTTAATCGAGCTAATAAAGCACCTTTGGGACGTGGTGGAACAGGAGCCTCGCAGCATGGATATGCAGCTGACAAATCTGCAGCAATTATGTGATGCAATCATGTCAACATGGACCAGAACCTCGAATGAATGTTTCCAACTCTGTGTGGAATCTGCGGTGAAGAACTAGGGCTGTTCGGCAAGCACAATAGAGTCCTGTCCAGTATTAGTGTTTATATGGTGGCTTGAGTGTGTATGGGCTATATAAGATCTGATTATTCACCTAAATTGATTGGTTAAAAATGACATTTAACACCACTATAAACATGGCCTGTTGGTTTTATTAGTGCTTTTCTGGACTGTGTGTAAACATTCAATAAAATATTCTATTCTTTTTTTCTCTTCTCTTCTCTCTCTGCCTAACAAAGTGTTCAGGCTCAGTTGGATGCTGAGGCAGAAAGCATGCGTATGTCTCAGAGAGAGCTGTTGTCAGTAGACGATATCGTCTACATGCCTGACCAGGATCGTGCACCAGTCAACCGCACGCTCATCCAGAAAGCAGGCTACCTCAACATTAGGAAGTATGCAGCTCCTGTCTTATATTTCTTACACTCTGGGTGTTAATTAACATTACAGATATTACTTGTTAGGAAAGGATATTATTATTGTTATTAATATTATTATTGTTATGAATATTATTATTATTATTATTATTATTGTCACAGTCTAAACTAATATAATCATCATGGTTTTGCATTAGTCTTCACGGTAAGAGGCTAAATGTGCTCTCCTTACAGCAAAATGATTATTTCCAAATATTGAAAAATTCTAAAATTCTTACTTTAATTATAAATTTTTTCACATGATTAAATTAAAGTGAAAAAATTATGCATTTACTGGCGCATTCTCAGACTTTAGGCCTCCATTTACGCTGTGCTCTTTGACAATATGTTGGCAAACTAATAGCAAAACTTGTGATTATGATTAGAAGGTTGTCTGGGTTTTACACTGAATATTTTACACTTGCAAATCTTAGAAAAAAAAAATTCCCCTAATGCTCTCTCTCTCTCTCTCTCTCTCTCTCTCTCTCTCTCTCTCGTGGTTTCTGCAGTAAGACGGGCCTGGTGAGCACAGCCTGGGACCGGCTCTATTTCTTCACCCAGGGGGGAAACCTGATGTGCCAGCCCCGTGGCGCAGTGGCGGGTGGCATGGTCCTCGATTTGGACAACAGCTCTGTCATGGCGGTCGAGTGCGAGGACAGGCGCTACTGTTTTCAGATCACATCACCTAGTGGGAAAACGTATGGCTCCTAACTGTGTGTGTTTGTGTGTGTGTGTGCACAAAAATGAAGTAGTCGACTAAGGGGAAAATAAAGACTGTATTAGCAGCAGCGTGTCCTAAAGTCAATAACTCAACAAAATTGCCTGTAATGTGCAAGTGGCGTTTGTGCATGATTGTGTGTACAGTTGTCACAGACAAACATGTCTCTTCAGAAAAGAAGTTACAAGTGTTCCACAGGAACTAGATTGTCATTAATGGTTGTACAGCCTTATTTAAAGGTGGATTTGTTGGTCTATGTAACATGAGGGAGGGAAGAAGGTAGCGGCCCTTAAAAAAAAAAAAAAAAAAAGCGTGCACGCAATCCTGCTGGCATTTATGCTGGTAGAAACCTAAAGTCCTTATGAGAAAGTGTTTATATCAGATAGCAGAATACTAATATGCTTCTTTATATATATATATTTTTTTTTTAACGAGCAACATCTGAGTAAGGGGAAATAGTGAGATCCAAGTAAACGAAATAAAATATTGTTATATTGTATTTATTTTGTAAAAAGAAGGCAAGAGCATAACAAAAATCAAAGCTGAAATCGTAATCCTATAATTAGAAAATCCTTGAGAATTTTATTTACATTCCAGATATTTTCGCTCGCCAAGATGGAATTTATGTTCGCCGCACAGCCTTGCGTCTCGCTGTTCCCTGGACTGCTGTCACTTTGTTCTTCTCTCCTTTCATTTCCCATCGCGCACGCCTCCTTGTCTTTCAGCACACAGCTTTTTTTTCTTCCTCTGCTCAACCACACACTTTCCCTTTACTTCCTACCCCTTTCCTATCTATAATTCATTGACTAACTGGATACTCAAGAGGTAACACTGTCCTGCTGTAACTAGCTAACATGCTAACTGTTAAAATCCAAGCATATGTGTGCATAGATGTGTGATGTTTGTTATCTAAGACAACATACGGATTACTATAATGAAAATTAAAAAATGAAATGATGTGTTTTCAGTTCCCAGCATGAGAGGACTCAGTCTGGTTTCCACGCTGCATTTTCCAAATCCATCCTCTCAGGATCACACCTCTAAAATCAATTTCCTGCCACAATATTAATGTCTTCCTCCCTGTGAAGATGAGACACACACACACACACACACACTGCTTTAGCATACTGGCATCGAGCCACACACTGTAAAAAAATAAAAAAGGATGAGATGAGAACGAGCGCTGTTACATCCACAAAGCATGATTTAATCTTAGAGGAAATAATTATCCAGACGTTTTTTCTCTGATATCCAAACTGGAAAAAAAAATCCTGTAATGAACGCCGGCAGACAACAGACAAGTGCTCAATACATTGAACAACAAAACAAAGACATTACAATAATGTCTTTTTAAATGTAGCTATTTATATTCCGCAATCAGTATGTTGTATTAACTGTAACTATGATGCCAGATGGAGGTTTTTTTTCCCTCTGTCATGTTTTTTTTTTTTTCTCTTCAAGGTCTTTGATTCTTCAGGCTGAGAGCAAAAAGGAGTACGAGGAGGTACAACTTTATTTTCCATACGTCTATGTTTTCCATGCTGAAATTTACATTTTTAACATTTAATGCAATTTTTTCCCTACAGTGGATCTGCACCATTAACAACATTTCTAGACAGATCTACCTAACGGACAACCCTGAGGTACTCCTTCTGTTTAAGCATATTGTTTCATTTACAGTAAACCTCTTGAGCTACCCCTCATTTAAGTATAATTATGTAGATTAAATTCAAGAAATGGGAACAAATGTTTTGCTGTGACTGGCCACAATATGGGTAAAGATACAATTTATAAATTTGTCGTTTATGGAACAGCATCAGCAGCAACCTCATTCCGCCTCTCGTCTGTTCCAACCAGCATCACCAGTACACTAATCATCGACCTGATCATCTCTCATCATCTGCACCTGTTTCTCACAGATCCATGCCTTAAAGTAATTGGTTTTGTGCTAGAATGATCCATAGGTCACTGTGCTGCTTATCAAATAAAAATTATTCCTCTGAAACTGGTCAGGTAAAGCGACTGGACTGAAAATGAGAGCCTAAAAAGCCTGGTGTACAATTCCTTAATATTCAATTAAAGATACAAGAAGGTCTGGCTTTTTGGAAGCAAAATAATCAATAAGTGGTAACTCAAGAGTTTTACTCTCAGTTATGTATGTATGTTCATGCAGCTGTGCAATTTAATTAATTGTGCAAATTTAATAGATTTTTTTAATTGATTAAATTGGTTGCTATTAATCAAATCAAATCGAATAATCTTAATACCCCCAAATCAATTGAATCTAACCAAGAGTCTACCTACTATGATTCACTGATCTTATTTGTTACACTCATTATGCTTAGAGTTCTAGAGTCACACTGAGTTACTCCACCTTCACCCGTAAAAGGATTCCACACAATCAAGGGCATGTCATTTTGGAATGTTGTACCAAGTGTGTTGTACCGTTAATACAGTGCATGGTGACACAGCAGGTAGCGTTGCCACCTTACTTTTACTTACACCTTACTAAGGTGCCACCACCTTGTTTTTTTTTTTTTCTTCCCATTTTTACCCAACTCCCATCAATTCAAATGGGTTTGTAAAAGAATCTTTGTTCGGATGCATGAAAAGGTCTTGTGGGACGAGTGAGGTGTGCACATATTTTTTTTTGGTTTGTTTGTTCTGTTTTTAACCGAGTTTTGTGTTTCTTGAATTTTCTTTTCCTCACTTACCACCAGCCAACCACAAGTGCTAAGTCATTCACAGCTCCTTAAGTTCAAATTCAAGGCAAATGTGTTGTGTCGGCTCTGTCAGTGTGTCTCACAAGCGCTGTTGAAATAAAAACACAAGCACTCTCCCACACACCAACACTAAGTACATGTAAAAACACCCAGTTGGAAACAATCAGATGTTCTGTGCTGGTTCAACATGCCTCCTCTCTCCACCCACAGCAGACGTTTGACCACGCCCCGTCTGACAAGCGCAGACTCCCTAAATGGAGTTAAAAGTGGCAGATCTAGTATTACCTCGTAGAAGGTTATGATAAATTAAATATACAGAAGGATTATTTAAAATCTTCTGGAGTCATCATTATTATTAGGACATGAACATGAAAAATTATCTGCCAACAGAATAAGAAAACATGCCATATGAAATAAGTAATACGTCTAAAAACGTCTAAAAACATCAAAAAAGATTATTCTTGCTAAGATCATTTCTTTGCATTATATCAGAAGGGATGGACGGGCATCTCAGTTGGATCCAGATTCCCAGCGGCCCTGACCAGAATAAAGAGGTTAACTGAAGACGCATGAATCATTCGAAATTGGCCTGAAAGTGATGAGCTCGGCCAGGGTTTCATTTGCACCACATTGATCAGGGTTCCTCTGTGAGTGTCTTAGATCCCCATGTGTGAAAGAAAAATGTTCCCCACAGATGGCACCACAGACTTGTGTTACTTGTCTAAGAGCTGAGAGCACCATGTGATGGAAACTCTCTTCCTACACTACTCGCATTCTCATTTACAGCAGACTTGAAGCAGCTTCCGAAATGGTCTGGCTCCTCCAAGTAGCTTGGACGTCTGGTTGTAGTGGTCATGTGACACATGATTTGTTGGAATTGGTATAAAGGTGGATTTACCGTATAAACTGTTAAGCTCAGTGATGTGAATTTTAGAGGGTTCATGAGTTTTAAAGAGCATGAACTTATGAAATCAATTTTGAAATCCGTGTTGCGGCGATGCTGTTGTACGAGTATGAAGGCAGCAGATGAAGATCAGGAACATCATGGGATCTTGAAAAGCACTGAATGTACATTATTAATAATCTGTTTTGTGTTCCTCAGGCTGTGGCCATCAGACTCAATCAGACAGCCATACAAGCAGTCACTCCCATCACCAGCTTTGAAAAGAGAGCAGAGGGCTCCCCGAACCCTGACAGGTCAGATTAATGCCATGTTTACATCTGTTATAAGTATGTAAAGGAACCAGAGGCAGCCTGTAAATTCACTACTAATCGCCCTTGAAAGTCTAAAGCTACAGTAAAGTGCTGGCCCTAATCAGGGCATTGTATTGTCACTATTAACAATAATAATTATAATTGTACTAAAAATTAGCCCCAATCTAGTGTATTTAGTTTATTGTGGTCATGTGATGACCAGTGACCATGCCATAATTTGTTTTGTATATCGTGTCATATACAGTTCATGTTGTCTCTGTGTCATTGTGATTTTGTGTGTGTGTGTGTGTGTGTGTGTGTAGGGCTAAGCCAGGCGCAGTGGTCACTGCCAGTGTTAAAAAAGCCCCTGCTGCCCCTGCTGTCCCTGCTGCCCCTGAGCCCGAGGACCTGATTGCCCCAGGGACACCCATCCAGTTCGATATTGTGCTTCCTGCATCGGAGTTCCTGGACCAGAACAGGGCAGGAGGAAGGTCAGAAAACTCGTCAGTCTCACACATGACCCTGTGATCGTGGCTAACACAATGTTATATTATGTTATTATATAGTTTTGGGAAACTGTCTTATTTTATATGATTAACTTTTTTCTGCTCATCACAATTTGGCCTTTGCTAAAAAAAAAAGTCACACAGAACCTTATACCTGCACTCTTTAACAGGTGACATTGTAATCTGTGTAATCAGCTGTATTCAGTTCACCTGTTATTCTTATTTTATTGGCTGATTGGTGTCGAGATGTATGCATCCATGTCCAGGGTTGCACAGATTAGCAGAGAGATGCAGTTATTTCATTATATTAAATATTATGAATAATATTAAATCATCCAGGTTTAGTTTTGAGTCGTCTGATATATTTCACAGTTCCTTTCTTCCCCCCATCCTGACCTTTCACAGACGCACAAACCCTTTTGGTGAGACCGAAGTGGACAGCTCATCAAACGCTGACGGTGAGACAGCATTACTGACTCTTTTGAATTGAGCTGCTTATCATTTGCCAGGGACAGCTGAGGTCAAAAAAACGGCCCAGAATGCTATAATGGAACTCGCAGACATCAATTCAATTTGTGCTCACATCAGCTTGTCAGTGCAGACGCGCTGCACTCCGTCTGTGAAGGATTGTTGAATGGCCTTTCATTCACAGATGTGACAGTCCCTCAATAACCTCGATCTTGTTCTGTGTGTGTGTGTATACGTGTGTGTGTGCATGGGTTTGTAGACTCCTTGCTACAGCAGGTGTTTGCTGTGCGTTTCCTTGGCTCTATGGCAGTGCGCTCTGGACACACACAAGAAGTTATTTACGAGGCCATGAGGCAGGTGCTAGCTGCTCGGGCGATACACAACATATTTAAAACCAGCGAGTCGCACCTGATGGTAACAAGCAGCTGCCTTCGGTGAGTCAGACATAAAGAGGACGTGTAAGGAAGGGTTTTTTTTGTTGTTGTACCTTTAGATTTGCTATCTTGAGACATGAGTCCTTTTTTTTTCGTTCTTTTTTTTCCCCTACAGGTTGATTGACCCTCAGACACAGGTCACTAAAATAAGTGTGAGTAAGCGTGCCGCTGAATGCTGTACCTTAACTGAGCAAAAGATTTCAAACCCTGGGTCAATAAAATGACAACTCTAATCTCTCCAGAGAGTTTCTTATCCGTTTCCCTCTCCTGTCTGCTCCATTCTTTGTCTCTGTCTCTGTCTCTACGCCCTTAGTTCCAGCTCAGGGACGTCACCCAGTTCGCAGCGCATAAGGAGAACAGCCGGCTCATGGGATTTGTGGTAGAGGGGAGAGACTGGAGTGAGGGAGAGGAGGAGGGAGAGGCGTCTTTCAGCGCCTTTGTGTTTGAGAGCAACACTGAGGGAGAGAAGGTAACTTTTTAGATCTTTTGCTTAGAACAAAAACAGATCTGATAGTCTGTCCTGAAGATGTGTGACTTGCGGATGATCCATACCGTCAGTTAAAAAAAGTTAAATGTGTTTCTTAATAGGCAAATCACTGTGAAGTTCAACATACTCAACTTTTGACAGACATACAAATGTAATAAAAGTGTGTTTACTTTTTCTCATATCTCATGCATTTTAGGATTGAGCTGTAGGATTTACCCCTGAGTGTGCATAGAAAAATAACTAAGAAAACATAAACCTTAGGAAGTAAAATCAAAATTGCTTATGTAGTTAACTAAAGTGAAAGAAATCCATTGTGTCCTGTGAAGCCTCTAGAACTGGCACCTCATTTGACTTACCGAAGTAATGATATACAATAGTGCATCGCTTTTCCTGTGAGAACAATTAAAACAACTAACTCCAAGGTCACGTACTGTAATTCCCAAAATATAAACGCTTATACAGTCTGAGTCTAGTGTGTGTGTGTGTGTGTGTGTGTGTGTGTGTGTGTGAGAGAGAGAGAGAGAGAGAGAGAGAGAGAAGGGGGTGTGGTTTAGCCATAGCAATGCAACATGTAACATGAGCTCCTCCATTTACTTGAATGGGAAGGTGACTGCTGATTCAAAGCCAGATATCTCGGGAACTGTCAGTGCTAGATGTTTCATTTTTAAATGTTCACGAAAAAAGGGTTTACTTATGTTAAGTTTGTTTTAAAAAAAAATTGTCATGTCTTTTTTTTTTTTTTTCTAGCGGATTTTAGGACAAAAGTCAATGCATTCCTATAAGAAAATCGATTTTGCATCCCGAAGAGGCATTTATACGTAACTGCCAAACAGAACCAATTTTTTCCCTTTTTCTTTTGTAGCACTCAGGAAACCCACCTTAAAGTTTGGATAAAAATATTTGTTGGCGGTGTGTGCAAAAAGTGAGCAAAAATCAGCAAGAAGGTCTCTAGACTCTGGACCCCCGTTCATTTTCGAAGGAACATGTTTGAGGCCGGTTTTAAAGTGGTTGATTATTTTTGATCTGCGTGGTTTTTACAACGTAGTAGAGATTTCCAATGTGATGTGTCTTAATGTATAATGATGATATTTAATAGTTCTCTCCATTCTATAGATCTGCTCCACAATAAACATTGGAAAGGAGATTACAGAAGCTAAAAAGGTAAGATCTTAAATCTTTGACAAAACAATCAATGTAGTTACTGTAAATGTTTACTGGACATACAGTGCTGGGGAAAGTATTAGGGTTACTTTAAAATGTTTTTGGTTTTAAATGAAAAGCACACCCTTTTTCTCTCCAACTGAAAAACGTTAAAAATGTATCATGCATACAGTCTAGGCATTGTTCATTGTTAATTATAAAACTGATGGTTATTAATGGAATATCTTCAACGGCATTAAGAGTGTTATTTTCATCAACAACCACTCCTGTGTTTCAGTAACACTGTGATAGCTAAATCAGGTTTATCGTGTTAAAAGGCTAATTGATCATTAAAAAACCTTTTTGCAATTACATTGACACAGCTGAAAACCATTGCGATGATTAAATAAGCAATAAAAGTTGAGTGTCTGGGGCATCAGCATTTGTGGGTTCGATTATGAACTAAAAATTTTCTTAAAAAATAAATTTTATTATTGTTTTTTTTTTTTTTGTTCTGGGAAAGGACAATTTGTTGCTATTTCATGCAATAAAATGTCAAGAAACTGAAGATTTTATACAAAGTATATTACTCTCTTTAAAGAACAGCAAATAACTGTCTCTAACCAGAATAGAAAAGGAATTAAAGAAGCATAATTTCACAGCTGAGCAAGGACAAGTACATCAGGGTCTTTACTTTGAGAAATGGACATCGCACAGATCCTCAACTGAATTGTATCTGGATAACACCAGCCTCAAGGTCAACAATCAAGAGGTGTCTCAGGGCAGAATTGCAAAGAAAAAAATATATCCGAGACTGGCCTGGCCAATAGAAGGATAAAATGCCAAAGAACACCAACCTTGAATGGAGGAAGACAGATGAAAGAGTTTTATGGACAGATAAATCAAAGTCTGAAACGCAAAGAAGAATTTCTTATCGAGATCTACAAATAGTGAAAAGATGATGGGAGGACTGCCGAAAGTGGAAAAATATCTCAATTTAGCAACCAACAAAACACTCCATACCATCATCTCACCATACAAATGAATTTTGAACAAGGAAAATGTAACGCTGTGCCATACGCAGTGAACGAAGCCAGTTTCCTTCTACACCAACACAATAAAAACCTTAAAGTAGTATATTTTTGCTGTTGTTTGTTTTGTTTATTTATTTATTTATTTACCCAAGTTCCCTCTGTTTCACTCCTCTTCCGAACTGACTGTTTCAGTGTCTATGTAAATACTATCATTAGAAAAAATCGATTTTGTGATGCCTCATGATTTTTGTGTGGCAGTATGTGTATCGTATATCCTGACTCCAAAATCTATTTAATATATATGTTTGCATTCGAGGTGGTAAAATGTTGCAGTTCCTCTCTAATCCTACAAGTGGTGTGCTCTAAACTGTTCACACATGGGCAGGTACATTAGCACGGTGTCCTGTGTTGGGAAGAAAATTTTTCATTAATTTGTTTAGAATTGTAAAAAAATCCAAAAAAATATAATGGAATATTTATAAAACCATGATCCTAACGCATAGAGGCGCCTTGCACCTCCAGGGTCCGGGTTAGATTCCAGTCAGGTTTGATTCCCGTGTCTGTGTGCATGGAGTTTGCATGTTCTCCCTGTGCTTGGTGGGTTTCCTCCGAGTACTCTGGTTTCCTCCCATAGTCCAAAGACCTCCAGATTAGACTAATTGGTGTTCCTAAATTGCCTGTAGTGTGTGTGCTTAGCGATGGATTGGCATCCTATCCTGGGTGTACCCCGCCTCATGCCCAATAGTCTCCTGGAATAGGCTCCAGGCCCGCCGCGACCCTGTATACAGTATTAAGCGGCATAGACGATGAGTAAGTAATACTTACAGAATCCCTATACTGTATAAATCATATTGGCACCTGGATATTGTATAAGATACATATGGAAATCACCAGGGACCATCATATTACCTCATGTCATACAAATGAGGATGGGTTCCCGGGTTAAGTCTGGTTCCTGTCAAGGTTTTGTCTAATTGTCATCTGGAGGAGATTTTCCTTGCCACCATCACCCTCGGCTTGCTCATCAGAAACAAACTGAGTTATAGTCTGTACTTTTTACTGTACATGTTCTAATTTATTTCCATAATTTTTTTATTCTGTAAAGGTGCTCTGTGACTATGACCATTGTTAAAAGCTCTATACAAATCAAGTTTAATTGAAATGAATTAAGTAAATGAGCTGCTGCAGGGCAACAGCCCATTTGTGAACAGCAGAACTAAGCAACAACCTGGAAGACGGTTTCCTCTAGTGAGGTCACGTTAGGGGGAATCTAATTAACAAAAAACAGGGAGTTTTTTTTTCCCCTCAAATTTTTGAGAATGTCTAAAAATGAGTAAAAAATTTATTTTTGCACAGTAGGTGCCCTTTATCCCCTTGAGATCTGAATGTCCTCATATAATGACATTTTCTCCAAAGTCCACGGTGTAGATTTCCTTGTACAATCCTTGTATGAAGACTTGGGTATAATTATTTTGCCAAACTTCCTTCTGTTTGAAGATATTGTTTAGTTTCATAGTTTTAATAGTACTAGGGTGCTATTAAAGGGAAACTGTAAGGAGAAATTGCAATGTAGACAATAAAAGTAGAGTCCCAGTGTCAGGAAGTTAAGCTCAGCTCTAAATTATCGAACTGTTTAGGGAAGAAGCAGCCAGCTGGTATTGTAACTGTAACAGGCTGACCTGCGCTGTCACCAAAATCCAATTTCAGGCATAAATCCTTATCAACATGTGGACTACATTTTCTGTTGATTTTACAGCTCATTTGATCGATAAAGGTTTTGTAGGGAAATTTATTTATTTTATTTATTTATTTTTTTCCTGGATGACCTTAGATTTTTGACTGGTAGTGGATGATTCATTTCTATTGAAACATCTTCATTCACTTTTTTCATGTTGTTCTGTGTCGTGTTAGGATCCAGATGCTCTGGCCCAGCTGATGAAATCCGTGCCACTGACCAGCGACGGGAAGTTCCTGCTGCTGGAGAGTGAGACCGGAAAGGCAGCGAATGGAGAAGGAGACGATGACTTGGAGTCTGAGGCCTGAAACCTGTTTCGGCTTCTCAAAGGATAAGAGCTGATCCAGCGCTTGTTTTTTTTTTTTTTTTGGTCTCTTATGCTCTAATGAAGATCTAGAGAGCTGATCCTAGATACACACACTTTACACGCAAACTGACTAGAGACTCTTATCTTACAGTACATTACGGCTCTACTCTAATGCCTCAGACGTCTAAATACCAAGTTTGCTCTTGTATACAAATAATCCACAAAGGATGAACAGAGGTTTACATTGATGAATGAGTTTGCCTTCTAGCAGCTAATCAATACAGAGTAATATAGCTCTGCTAAATACCACACATACCTTCATTCTCATCAATCTGACAGATCATTTCGTTGTGTTGTGTCCACATTTGCCTTCTCCTGTGAAGAAAAGAGGACCCTATTTAGAAGTACTGGCACGAGAGCTTCTTGTACACATACATCGGACAGGTTCATTTTCCTTTTTGCACTTTTTTTTTGACCCCTTAGTTCACTCCAATTTATTTCTTTCTGCATACTTCAGGAGCTTAATATAAAGGTGTGCCATGTGATTACTTTGTTGTACTGAGACATACTGTAGAAGCAGCTTCTTAATGAAAGATTGCTCGTATAAATGAATGGGCATTTACTGACATTCGTAGGTTTATAGGTTTAAAAACAATTGCTAAGCACATTATTAGCAGTATTAGAAAGCCTGTACTCATGGCTAGACCTGCCCTGTTAAAGCTTAGAATGTAACTGCACTTCCACTGCATGTCGAGTTTCGGATAAGTGCACTAATCATAGTGCATTTTAATGGTAATGTGAGTGTACTGTAATCTAGCTAAATTCCACCCAGACTGTCAAGAGGCAATACTTTCTCTGTGTGATAAATCTGGAGCTGGTTCAGCTCTCTGCGTGCTGATTTATTAGTTTACTTGCAAAAAAAAAAAAAAACACACGAGTCTATTTCACCATACTTTTTCCTCAGGTCATTTGACTTAGAGAAGTGTAAACTTCTTACATTCCTTTATAATTTAATCTCAAATTTCACATCCAGGGTCCAAGCGCTAGTGCTCTGTTTACAATGAATGAAATGCACTTTGAGGTTTAAACTAGTTTACAAAAAAAATAATAACACTATGTAAGATTTAAAAAGATTCATGAATATTACGATAATCTCTTTAGTATGAAATATATACATCTTAAGTAAATTGTGGTTATGTTTATTAGGTTATGTAAAGGCGAGGTACATTAAATGCTCAAATGAAATGGAAATATGCCTTTTTTCCCCATTTACATATAAACTGTAAGTGCTGCAGTTTTTATTGGTTAATAGCAATAGGTCTATCAGCTAAATTCAAAACCACTTTCTTTTAAATATACTAGCTTGTGTGGCTCCTTGACTACATTTCTGTTTCTTCCAAAAGGGCTTTTTTCCTACATAATCCTCATCTGCTTGCTTCGCTGTATTAAAGATTTGCCTACGGACATGATTTGAAATTATCTGTTGCAATCTGAATCACAAATTTGCTGCACTTCAGTATTGTATATTAAACAAAAATATGCATGTAGAAGCCTTCCCACAATAATTGTTGGTTTGTGCATCAACACTGGCACGTCTACACTTTAACTGCTAGCAAGCCGTTAAGTGTAGGATCAGCTGGAGGTCAGGCTACAGCTTTGGTTGTTTATCACCGAGTTTCGGATTCAGACTCAAGTGCGTATAAACGCCTATCTGCTGCAAGCTGCGTGAGTTTCAAAAGACAAACAATGGCATTTGATGAAACCTGTGTGGGAGCAGACCACTCCTAACAATAATTACGGTTATTAATTGAGCTGCTTGTCTAGAAGGCTTTGCACATGGCTTTTCTTAAACAAATGTAATAACTTTTAATAAAGCTCTATTCTAAGAGCCCTGATGAGTCTTTATTAATTTTTTCCCTACTGCTTTTATGAGTTACAGGAATATTTTTTTCATAATCTTTTCTATTTAATAGAATAAAGACACCAGAAGGGCAGCATAGCAGCTCAATAGTTAGCACTGTTGCCCTCCGCCATCAGGATTAGGGATCTTGTGTGCGTGTTTTTTGCATGTTCACACTGTGCTTTGTTTCCTCTTGGGGGTTTATTCTCCTCCACCATTCCAAAGGCACTCATTGTAGACTTATCGATATTTCCAAATTGCCCAGAATATCTGTGTGGGTGTGTGCACCATTGGTTCAGGGTTCTCACTGTAACTTCCCACAGTAATGACTGTCGGCATGACGTTATAGGTCACGACCTCCAACCATGTTAATTCATTTAATTGACCAAAATGGGAAAGAAAAAAAGAAATCTGTGTGCTTGGTAATTTATTTACATTTAACACGGCAATAATGACTTCAGTGTCCAGAAAACAAAAATGAAGACATGCTCAAGACAATGTAAATCCCAAAACTGCTGAATTTCTGAAGCCTAGTTGAATGCTGATCCAACTATAAAAAAAATAAAATGCTAATGGCATTTCTCCCTCTCTGACACTCCAAACTCTTACAGCACCGATCACTCATTCCAGAGTAGCAACACTACTGCTAGAAGCAGATCATTTGCATACAGAAAGCCTCCTTGACTTCAGTGGGAATTTCATGAACATTTTCTCACTGAGAGGCAGAAATACGTCATGAGTCCTTGTAGTAGTTGTTGAAGTTAAGACGCAGCAGGAAGTCTTCTAAATGAGGCTGGTAGCCTTTGTCCACAAGCTTGGAAACCACTGCAGACACAAACACAGGAAAATCTTTCCTTCATACTGCTTTTCAGACATAAGCAGAACTTCCACATAAAAATTATAAAGTTAATAAACTTTACCTTTAGGATTATAAGAATTACGTGCCACACAGTAAAACTTATCATGTTTACCTCTAACTTTATGACCAGTAAGAACTGAATGTTTGCCTTGGGTGTGTGCATGTGTGTGATCACCTTTGAACAGAAAGCGTGAGTAGTATTTGAAAGTGTTGTAAGACTGCTGCATGGCAATGAAGCTCGGGTGCACGGCCTCGCCCTGCTGACTCTGCCAGGCCTGAGCGATCAGCTGGCCACGAAACTTCAGGATCAGACTGAAGATGCTGTGGATGATGTTCATCACAGGAGCGGCTTTCTCCGTCAGCAGAGCCCTGCACAGAAAAGCCCTCTAATCAATTCAGGTGCTGTGAAGTGAAAACGTCTCGTGTGCGAATGTGGAACGTGTTATCGTGCGGTGTGGTGCTTGAACCTGAAGATGGCCCTGTTGAGGTACTCTGCGTGTGTGTGATGGATGGCGTCCAGATCGTTGGCACCGCTCAGTTTTTGGGTGAACTCGCTCCAGGAGACCTGCAGGATCTGATTAGCAATGTAGCCCTGGATCACCTTCACAAAGTGCTGCATCTCATGTCTGTACAGCTGCAGCTGTCGAAACTGCACAGAGCGTCCTGCTCCCTTTACCACAGCTGAAAAAAAGAGAGAGAGAGATTTCAATAACTGTGCATGATCTTGTATGTATACCAGCATATGTATTTGCAATTATCATGAAAAAAAAAAACAGAAACAAAAGGATGTGATTGCATACTGCTAATTCCAATTTACAGCCACTAAACTTTAACAATCCAGTATATCAAAGACATGAGAGAACAAATTAACAAAACAGTTTTGTGTAGTTTTAATAGTTTTTCAAACTATTCCAATAAACATTTACATAAATTAGTCCTGTATCTATCTGTAAAGTCTCTAAACACATTTAGAGCTTAATTCCGAATAAAGTGGACCAAATAATTGATTAAAACATTCTACCAAATAAAAAAAGCATAATTGTTTATTGACTGCCTATAGATTTCTATCTTAACCCTCTGGTCGAGCCTAACCCGCCAGTTGAAGAACTTGGATTTTTTTTTCCTGATAATAGTAAAAAGAACTTGACATTCTTTGTCATTTTTGAGCTTCAAAAAAGCAAGCTTTTAAGTGCTTTATTCCTCCACCCCACCAAACCTCACCCCACCACCCGACATTGTAAAGCCACACATAAGCTGCAGATGAAATCGAAAACTGCCAGGAAAAATGTTCCTTTAAGCCATAAGCTTGAACTGTGCCCTGTGTGAGGAGCAGCTCACCGGTGCGTTTGAGATGAAACCACACATCACTGAGAGACCACACCATGTGTTTGAGCTGCAGCAGGAAGGAGAAGAGGCGGTTGTACTTATTCATACAGTTGTCTGTTATTATGATATTCAGAGGCCAGTCCACCTGGAGAAGAGAGAGAGAGAAAGAAGGAGGGAAAGAGCGAGTGTGACAATCCAAACATGTAGAGTGGGTATACATTAGTAGCCCAGGCAACACATATAAAACGACCCTGCTGCACGCATTAGTTGCTAGGTGAGCAAGTAGGTAGTTCAGTTGGTAGGTAGATAATCTGGTATTTGGGTGGTTTGGTGGCTTGGCTGCTAGGTAGTTCAGCAGGTAGATAGGTGGAGGGGAGAGAAAAATTGAGTAATAATTTTTATTATTAATCATGGAATCGATTCTTTTGTGTGCTGATTCATGTATCGCCACACTGACACCAAAATTTTTAAAATGATTTATTAGATTTATAATAGAGATGCATCGGTAGATCAGCCAGTAACCAGAATTGCCTGTTTTTCAGTTCGATCAGCCATGACCGATCAGCCTTGAACTTCACCGACTGTGTGCCGAGTGCATGAGCTTCAAAGTAGTGCAACAGAAACATATTTATTCCCTTACATTATCCAATGTTGCACGCGTTAAAAATCCTCCGATCAGCGCCTTTTTCTTCAAACTCTCTGATTGAATTATTTGCAAACCCACTCATTACATACCATTACACCAGTCTCAGACACCACGTGCGTTAATCAGTCTCGAAACACGCGCGGTAAAAGCCGAGCTTCTTTATAATCCTACAGGAACATGATACATGCTTCTCAGTAAAAACGCTGCTTTTTGTTTAAGTTAAGTTAAAAAATTTTAAAAATTATAATAAAAGGGCTACATTAAATTGCCCATGTTTAATTCAATTGTGAAGCTGTTATATAAACCCACGGTACAAAAAGTTTGAGGTATGACCCAGTTTTTTTTCAAAATATTGCCAGTTCAACGTAATTTTGAATTATTGAATTGACACCTTGTGATAATATTATATCAGGTGCTGACTGATGATTCCTAACCATAGTAGTCTGGTAGTTCAGTAAAGTAGTTTGGTAGGTCATTAAGTAGGTAGGTTGGTAGCTTAGCAGGTAGGTTGGTAGCTTAGCAGGTGGGTAAACAAGCATTTCAATTGAACATTTTTAAGACAAACAACTTTTTGTCAAGAGGGCATAATGTGCTAGATTAAACTACTACAGGATCAATTCACATACACATTCCTTTCCATTCACCAGTATATGCACTTTTAGTACTGTATATCAGACTGTCCTCAGTCATTGGTGCTTCCCAGTAACTCAAACATGGTACTGGGTACTACATGAGACTATTATCTTAGGACAGAAAACAGATTTGAATTTAACTTAATTGTTCGGTGAGTTTGCCCCTAATAAAACTTAATATCCACCCCATCATTAAATCATTTTTATCCTTTTTGTAAAGGTTTATGGTTATAAAGAACCGTGGAGCAGAGTGCATCAAGTGGATAATATTAACAAAACAAAGGGGGGCCTGGGATGGTGGTGTCTGTGTGACCTTGTAGCGCAGCTCGAGGCAGTTGAGTGAGTCTGGAGCGTGAGGGTGAAACACCTCCGGTAGGTAGCGCAATGCGAACGTGAAGTTAGTGGCCAGCTCACTGTCGCCGTGCACACTGTACTGCATGGCCTTGTTCAGCATGGAGTTCAGGACCAGGGGGGTCAGCAGCTCACCAGGGGTTTGCCCACTGCCCAGCTGCACAAACACACATACAAACACATTAACACAATAATTCCACTCATTTTAGTATACAGATTATGTCACTTTTTTGGAAACCTCAAGTTATTTTACAGAATGGAAAAACAGGGAACGTTTTCTCTCTTGAGGTACAAGCTCTAAACGAGATTTTTTTTTTCAGGCTGCTGTCCAACTGATGTTCTGCTCTCACCTTTTCAAAGAGCCGGTCAGTTAGTGACAGTGCAAATTCCCCATCTTCCATCAGTAAAAAGTGCCTCAGCACTTCAAAGTGTTTCTCCACTCTCAGCTCCACAAAGAAATAATCCACCACCGCCTTATTCACCATTGACAAACTGAGGAGAAGGACCGGAGGGAGGGGGGCAGAGAGAGAGAGAGAAAGAGATTCATTACTCAACATTAAACAACTGATGCAATTATTCTGCCAGACAGACCCACACACACACACCACCTTCAGAAGGGGCAAGACTTCAATCTACTCCCAAATCTTCCCATTTTGTGCTTTTCCGTACCGTAAACACACTGCATATTTGAGCCAGTTGGGAAGAGCAGATTCACTGATAAGCTTTCAACTTTGACACACACACACACGCGCATTCAAATTGTCAAACAAAAATAAATAAAAAAATCTTGCAGTAGCATTCAGGTGGAATGGCTTTTGGGAAAACACCTCTGAGGTGTTAATTTGTACTTCAAGTTTCAAAACTGCGAGCATCATCAAACCCTGCCAAAATCACTGACTATAACTGAAGTGATAATAGAACAAAACAGCCTACTTAAAGAAAAGCTATTAGCATTTTAACAACCACGCTAATACACTCACTGTGTGATGAGTGGGGTCGTGACCGAGTGTTTCATGAGCACAGGGAGGGGCATCATCTCACTCAGCTGCACAGCAGTAGAGTCCGTCGCACAGTGCAGAGTGGAGTCCGCTGGGAGTCCGCTTGGCCCACGGGTCACCTGCTGTAGGAGCTGAGCTTCAGGGGCTGACACTAACCAACACACACGAAGGCAAAGACTATAGGGTTCAGTATAAGTGATCGGCGTACATGAACACCTCAAGCATTGTAATAATATATCATACACGCAACAGACATAAATTATGGTTAACACACACTTACTCATTTGCCTGTAGGAATCCTCGTACTGCTCAGCATGGTACTGGGAGGCCAGCTTGATGAGATAGTCGTCCTCTGGTCTCTCTAAGGGGGACAGTCCTAACCCCTGCGCCCAGGCAGTAAGACCCTCGTCCAGAGTGAGCAGCTGAGTTTGGGGAGCGGTTGTAGCTTCTGCAACATTTAAAAGGACAAGCTCAGACATCACATTTTTGGAAATCGGTGGAAATGCGGAATGCAGCCACAAGCTTTAATCAAGGTATAAGTCTGTGCTTAGTAATGTTCTTCTCCTTAACATGCTGGTAAACAACTAATATGTTATAAACTTGTTAAAAAATGCTAAAAATGTTAAAATATATTCCTGTACCGGTTAAATTTCCTGGGCCTTGTTAAAGCCTTAGTTTTTGTAGGTGCTAAAATGTACAGCAGCTACTGTTACTGTTCTTATAGTATAGCACTAATATTGAAATGTTATGATTTCATATATGACGAAAATATCTTTGCGTCACAATATAGGTTTTGTCTCATTATACACCAAAGCAAGATTGAATGGTAAATTTTCAACTTTAATTGTAAATAAATAAACAAATAAATCAATAAATTCTGTTATTCAAGGCATTAACTACTTGTTAGTGTGGTTCAGTGAGAACTGTAGAAGCTGAGCTCCTACAGTTTAAGTACTTCAGTGTGAAGTGCTTAAAAATATAACAGAACACAGTATTATGTCGCAGTTTATCTCAATACCGATATTATATCATCATGTCCCCGAGCCGTACTAACAATTTCTCTTTCTGTATTTACCTTTGTTTGATTGGACCTGTTCCTATCCCAGGGAACTTGGGGTACAAGGCAGGGTACAAATTCGAGGATTGAGCACAAACCCATCACAGGGCACAAGTGCACAAACTCACATCCCCAATCATACACTACAAGCAATTTAGAAACACCTGGGAAGATTTGGACTGTGTTAAGAAACCAAAGTACCCAAAGAAATATACAACTTAACATACAACCACAAATAGAAACCAGAGGCAAGATTCAAACACTAAATCCTGGAGATACAAGGTGATCATGCTAACCACTAAGCCATAGGCACCACCTATCTTAATGTTAGAATGCAATATCAGTAAACGTTTTTTGTTTTTACCTTGTGCCTCTTGGCTGTCTTGCTTTTTCTTGTCCTCTGTGGGCAGTTTGAATCCTGTCTGAGGGGCATCACTGTAAGAGCTTCCAGGCTTGATCCCTTGTACCACACAGCCTGCACCCAGGCTTGAGTCAGAAGAATGTCCATAGGCACTACCCGGGAGATAGGGTTTCTTAGGGACCTGTACCCCCATCACCACACACCCCACTCCCAGTGTCGAGTCTGATGAATGCCCATATGCACTACCAGGGAGGGGTGAAGGCAGCGGGTCTAATCCAGATACGACACAGCCGACCTTTAGTGTGGAGTCTGAGGAGTGACCGTAAGCACTGCCTGGCAATGGGGAATGTGTTTGTTTGGTTTCTGGAATCAGACAGCCCACTTCAAGAGTGCTGTCTGAGGAATGGCCATGTTTGCTCCAACGAGGTTGAGATAGAGCAACGTCTGAGACGAACTCTCCCACCTTTATGTGAGCATCTGATGCATGGCCATGGATATTAGGGGAAGGGGTTGGAGTAGAGACCTCAGAAACAAGCTGACCAATTTTTATGTGAGCATCAGAGGCATGACCATGGACATTTTGCAAAGGTTTTGGAGCAAGAACCTCAGAAACCAACCCTCCAATTTTTATATGGGCATCAGAGACATGCCCATGGACATTTCGAGAAGCAGTTGGTGTACTCACGTCAGAAACCAGCTCCCCTACTTTAATATGTGCATCAGAAGCATGACCATGGATATTTGGTAAGGGAACAGCCACAGTAACCTCAGAAACCAGCTCCCCTACTTTAATATGTGCATCAGAAGCATGACCATGGATATTTGGTAAGGGAACAGCCACAGTAACCTCAGAAACCAGCTCCCCTACTTTAATATGTGCATCAGAAGCATGACCATGGATATTTGGCGAGGGAACAGCCACGGTAACTTCAGAAACCAGCTCCCCGACTTTAATATGTGCATCAGAAGCATGACCATGGATACTGGGTGAGGGGAGGACCATAGCAGTGTCAGAAAAAAGCCTATCAGTCCTTATGTCAGTATTAACAGACTGGCACAGGGCAGTACTGGAGGAGGAAATACTTGTTACCCCCGAGAGAATGTTCTTAGATTTGCTTTGGACATCAAAGTCTTGACTACTGCCAATGATCAGAACTGGATCTATTGGAATATTCTCAGCTGATGTCCGAAGGGGCTGAGCAAGCTGCCCACTATCTTTGGCCTTCTCTGCTATGTTATCCATTGGTGGTTTTGGCTCCAACTCCACACCACATGCTGAATGTTCCTTATCTTCTTCATATAACTCCTTTTCACACAGTTTGTTTGTCTCCAGACATTTATTTCGGGCCACGTTTTGCTCTTGTGTCTCTTCCATTGGCTCCAATTCACTCACTCTAGCTTGTGACGCATGCCCCGAGGCAGCACTATCCTCCTGATGATGTGAAGTTTCTGAAGGGGGGTCATGTTGACTTGCCCCAGGCTCTAGGACTTGGTGGGAGAGGCATGGATGAGTAGAGCACGACTGGGGCCTGAGGCATTCCAGCGGGCTGTAGGGTGACGAAAAGTCATAGTCTAAGTCAGGATTTCTGGTGAATTCTGAGAGGTCAGAGCTGATGTCCTGTAGAGCCTGGGTAACTGCCACACTGTTTGCACAATGTTGCGGTTTTGGGAGGAAATCTGTAATGTCAATTTGATCTGAAATCAGAGCATCAACATTTCTGGTGGAGCCAGGGAGAACAGCAGGAGGTACAGAAGTACAAGTAGGCAGAGCAGAATTGTGGAGCTCCTGCTCCATGGGCAAATTTTTTATTTGTATCTCAGGAATGTGAGATTCCTGAGCTGGATCCTGACTGGGGCATTCCTGTCCTAAAGGATACCGCTCAAGCAGTGCCTGGAACATAACCATAGTCACATTTACAGTCTAAACAGGTTAGAAAATAAAGAAAAATAAATAAATAAATACATTTTAAATCACTAACTCACTAGAGTAGAATAATAATTAAATATTAAATTAATTAATTAATATTAAAAATATTATAATACAACAAAATTGCAGTAGGGCAGATATTTAAAAGGATGTTTACACTGGGCATGATAGGGTACAACAGACCACTAATTCAGAACAATCTAAATAAATGGAAAAAGTGCTCCAAGCTCTACAATAACAGTCACAAGCAACCTGTATGATGCGTTGGTCCTGCTGGAGGAAGTTTACTCTGGCTTCATGCAGTCTTATCCTCTGTACTTTCCACATTGCCCTGCGCTCTTTCTTAGCTGCCTCCTCAGACAGACGACTGTACTGCGCTATCAAATCCATCCTGAACACACACATGCACACAGTGTACTTCACATAGTGTTCAAAAACTAGGTTACAGTATACAATGTGATTGGTATACGAGAATGTCTGCAGTGGTAATGAAACACAGGAGCTTGTTGGTCTTACCGTGCCCTGCGCTCCAGTTGTTCCTCGAGGGCCTGCAGCCTCTGTTCTCGGTCTCTAAGCTCTCGGGCGAAACTGTAGTCATCCTCCTGCTGCTTCCTTTTAACAGCATTGCGCCACTGCAAACAGATTCCTGTTATTCACCTTTTCTGTACTATCACAGTAAATAAACTTGGTGATAGACTCAAATCATGACTTAAAATTACCTTTAATAAACATTTGATGTTTTTTTTCTTGTTAAACAGTGTAAAAAGAACAGAATTGCCTGCAGTTGTTTAATCTACAAAACTCTAAGTCTTACAGAATGCACACTATATATATATATATATATATTAACAGATTTGAGTACTCACTAAATTACTTACTTATTTACTCACCTACAGACTTGCCCATCTACAGTACCTACCCCCTTAACTACCTTACCCATCTACCTACCTATTTACATAACCACCTACTTACCCACTTACCCAACCTCCTACTTCTATACCTGTTTATTTATCCACATACCTAGGTGCTTATTTATCTAGGTACTTAATTACTTGCCTTACCCAACTTCCTACTTACAGTACTTATCAATCTGCCTGTTTACTTAGCTACCAACATAAATAGCTAGCTATTTAATTACCTACATACTTACTTAGCCTCCTATGTACTTACCCAGATTTCTACTTACTTGCCTTTCTATTTAAGCACCTACGTACACACTTACCCAAATTCTACCAACATCTTTATTTACCCACCCACATACCTATATACCTATCTAACTATTTAATTATCTACCCATTTATCTGGCTTCCTATACCTCCTATTTACCTAACTAGATTCATACTTGTTTGCCTATCTACTTTGTCATCTATCTACTTACTGTAGATTCCTACTTATTTATCTAGCTACTTACTCATCTATCTAATTACCTCTATATCTACCCTTTTTTTAGGATAGGAATTACCAGGGAAGTCACGTACAAAAGTCTGTCTAGACAAGCAAAGAGTTTCTTTTGTATAAACTGCTGGTTTTACGAACAGATTTTCTTTGGTTTCTTTCATATCAAACTAATTACACACAATCTGTCTACTTATTTGAAAGCACATGTTTCTCCTTCTGTTTCTGTTAGCATGTTTCCACAAACATGTTACGGAAATTATATGAAAAGACTATGATAGTGTGAAAATACCATAAAACACTCACATACCAAAATGAGAGAACAGTAAAGTTATGTTTACCCAATATGTACTGTTGTAGAGTCCTGTGTAGTATGTAATGTGTTCATTCGCTTGATTAAGGCAGGCAGAATGACATTAAACTATTCACACTCGATGAGGATGATGGTGAATCATTTGTATGAACACCAACTGTGAAACAGGATTAAGGTAACACAAAGCTTTCTTATCACACATATTTCTGTCTTAGTCAATTAATTGTAATGTTATCCATGAAAGAGCCAAAACTGGGTTACAGATTAATTGGTTTTAAGATAGTAAATCAATAGACTGATGTGCTTATTCTATCCCCCGGCACCTTATCTTTCATTATTAGAATCTTTTATATGATTACAAAGAAAGGCTGCTATTCTGGACTCACTAATGGAATTTTTAAATGCAAAAACGAAACAAATCATAAATCACACTCTTTCCTCCTCTGCAATAAATATCAATATAGCTGTGTAGCAGAGGTCATAAATAACTATACACATAAACAACAACCCTGAAAAAATAATACCGTGAGTTGAAATTCAGGCTGATGCTTAAAAGGGAAAATACTGCTATTTGCTTGAGATGTGATTGTGAAGCTGAGACATAACTCTGCTCTAATGGCCACAATAGTGTAGTCGAAGTACCACATTACATGTACATTTGACACTCAGGAAACCATCCCTACTATAAGAAATACTTTGTAGTCCTAAAATCACTTATATCTCATGCAACACACTTTACATTTATGTTCACAACTAGGAACTGTCTCAGATGTGAAGTGCCTGAAGCAGACTAAAAAGCCAGACAGGGTACTTAAAGCTCTGGGATAAATTAGCCAACACTCCTCCTGAATTTTAATTACATACTTTTCCATTTATGTCTCCACAATGACAAGCACTTATGTTCTCTTGAACCTCTCACCTCTTGGTCGAGCTCTAGCTGCTGCCTCAGCTCTTCAAAGCGTTCCCTCTTCTTAGCCTCCTCAGCCAGACGCTGTGACACCTGGCGGCCTGCAGGGGGTGCAAGAGCACAGTGAGCTCACAGCAACCATTTAAGGTCATTAACTTGCCTTTTGTTTTTCTTTTCACTCCCTTTAGGCTCGCTTTGTTACTCTGGCATGTGGTTATGAATGCATGAAGTTCTACCTGCAGGAAATGTGCGCACACGCCTGGTCTAAGACTGCGTTGCACTTTTGGCTCTGCATATGTCGAGCAGTGTGTCAGAGACATGTGTTTCAGGTTGGACTAATTGTTCTGCTTGGCTGACTGGAATAAAACTGGAACTCACTTTTAACAAATTAAGTTGTGCGCTTTATTTTTTCTAACAGTCTAAAAGCTCGTTCGGCAGATGACCCCATCGTGCCCCCATTTCAGCTTGAGATCATATTTTCCTGTCTCACTTGTCTTGAGGCTCAATAAGCTGATGACATATTTCATTAAGAGAGCAGCATTTGTTATATAACTGGCTGTATCTCATTTCGCTAGCATGGAGAAGCGATAGAGAAGAGTGTTGTGATGGATACGGTGCAGGGGACGCGCGCGCTGACCTCGGATGCTCTCCAGCGTCTTGGCTGCTGACTCTCTGACCTGATTGATGAGCTCTTGGCGTGCCAGCTCGGTACGCAACGCCTAAAGTATGAGCGAGAGAGAGAAAGAGAGAGAGAATGAAAAAGAGAAATAGATAGGGAGGAAAAAGAATGAGGATAAGAGTCATCATGAAAAAACGAGCACATTTCAGCCCCCTAGCATTAAATGTCCTGCATTCCGCTTAAAATGTGTTAATGAATTTCTCACAGATCATCACAGTGCCTTAAGTGAAAAATCAGTGCTTTTTGTCACATCTAGAATCACCCAAGACAACCAAGAGTTGTGGGACAGAATATAAAAACTAAAGCTTTTCCTCCAAAATGCCTCATTTCACATTACATTATACACAAGTAAACACTCCCACAATTGTGTGTGTATGGGTATATACACGTATGCATATGTGTGTATGTGCATATGTAGAGATATGTATACATATGTATGTGTATATATATATACATAGACGTGTATATGTGTGTATATTTTGTATGTGTAGATGTGTATACTTATGCTCACTTTTTTTTTTGATAACACTTGCACTATATTTTACTTCTGTATTATCCATATGTATATTTATTCTTATAATTGTACACCACTATTGCTTGTGTAGCTTGCACATAAGAATTTCACTCACGTGTACGGTACCAGTGTACCAGTACGTGATGTGACAATAATAGCGACTTGACTTGACTTGACTTGACTAGAAACATTTGTGAATTTGTTGCAGCCAGTGCCAGCGCAGTACCTGCTCCTCTCTGCTGATGGCGCTGTGCTTGGCAATGGTCTCCATGCGGCCACGGTACACAGCACAATCTCTTTCAATTTCCTCCACCTCCCTTAGAGAGAATGTCACGGCGATTCGCGGCACAGGCACCTCCGACCAGATATAATGCTGCCAGAGAGACAGGATGTGAACACGTATGGCTTAGGTTTCATTTCCACCTCCATAACAGCTGGAACTGGCACTCGCTAGGCTTAATCCTGATTGCTTCTATTCTTTCAGTTCAGTGTTATTCTAATTATCATCTTTTATGTTTTTGTCCCCTGTGTAATTGGTCAAACTAATTGCCATGTGCTGTGATCTTCATATTGCCCCATTCATGTTCTCTCTGAGCTGGAATGAATTCAAGAGAACGAGATCTGACGCAGGATTTGTCGTGAGGACCAGTCTGCCTAAGATGTCTAAAACCTTGCTTGCCACATGTCACATCAAGGAAGAAGAAGCCTTTATTTGTTTGCAAATCCCAGTTTGCTTTGAAGTTCGGGCCATAGCAAAGGGTCAGCCAAGATACGGTGCCCCTGGAGCAAAGAAGGTTAAGGGCCTTGCTCAAGCACACGACAGTGGCAGCTTGTGGCTTGGTGCTGGGGCCTGAACCTCCAACCTGATCAGTAACTTCCCTAACCGTAACCTGTAAACCACTACAGCCCCTGTTGAGCCACCCCATGTGCCGTATAGTCTTATAGGCAAGTAGATGTATGTACAATCAGTTGCTCCTGTGCGGTCACTAAAATGGAATCGTTCAATCATTCCCTCAATCATTTTACTCCTGGCAGAAAGTAAATTAACCCCTTTACTTCTAACTTAGATAACATGCAAAAGATGTAGTATTCAGGTCTAGAAACATATAGTAGAAAAATGACAAAATAGGATCACGTGGATGGGTTTTCCCAGGCCGCCACAGATGCACTTAAATGATTAGCTAACACCAGGCGAGCTGAAGGTTTATGCAAATAGCAGACTTTTGTTTCTGCAACACCACAGCATGTGCTTGACTTTGAACATCAGACCTGTGGGCAACAGATTTTCAGCAGGTTGATGGTTTTTCCACAGACATAAACATCGTTGGCGATATGGCGAAGGAACACGGGCACGCAGTCCTCCGCATCCTGCGAGATCAGAGTGTAGCCCTGCACCCAGAAATGCTTATCTACAAAGAGACAGAGGGAGAGTCGTGCTCGGAATGCATAACAAACTTCAATCAGCATTTGCGCTGTATACATTTGCTGTAGTTAGACAGTGAAACGTTCCTTTCCAAACATGCACGCTCACCTCTGTAGCTGAGGTAGTCCTCGTTCACCTGGATCAGGAACTCTTTATACACGTCTCTGAAGACTCCGCTGTACACCCAGTCTGATACAAACCTACACATGGTGTTTAGAACAGATTGATCTGCTTCAGCATTGTTTGCTGGAAGAAAATAAACCTCAACCTCAAATTTCACTAGTGTTTGACCAGCTTCAGGCGAGAGTGTCATGAATACCAAGAGCAAAGCAGAATTCATAAATAATTCCAATCGATATGTTGTGCAAACAAGTGTAGGTTCCACAAATATGCGCTTTTTATGGAGTGTATGTACTGTGTGCCGACTTCATTTACAGCGGTGAAAAGCTGCCCGGTGGAGGTATCCTGACGAATTCTTTTTTCAGTATGTGTAAACCGAGTACGAGACCTTTATGTAGAGATGTTCATCTCTGAATAGGGCATGCATCTGCTACGTAAGCCTGAAGCAATGTCATCATTTAAGCTGAGACTCACTACCTTCAGCAAGAGCAGTGCTAGATTACACTCAACCCCATCAGCCTCAGCGTTTCCCATTAACTTGATGTACCATATGTCCTGGAAATAATTTCTGGAAAAATCAATTCCCGACTAAATCAATAACTCTTTCCCGAGTACATTTCAGCAGTCCAGAGGAAAGTAATTCAAAGTTAGACTACGTGCGAGGGACTCATAATTTAGAATTTGTTTAATCAGGCTGTAACTGGCTTCATTTAAAGAGTGTCTGCTCATCTCTGGCCAAAAGCTGTCGATGTACTTCTTGGAGGACTGATCCGAAAATAAAGAGAACGCACTCAATCGATGGATAGATAGATCGACTGAGAGATAAATAAAGAGAGGGAGAGAGAGAGAGACAAAGAGAAGAAAGGGGGGGGGCAAGCACTGACCGTGTGTAAGGCTCACAGCTACTCTTAAGCAGAGAAAGCAGCACAGGGTAGTTCTCATTACTGCAGTTGCTCTGTGCTTCGTTATACAGGTACGAGAGAAGCTTCACCCCCTACAGGAACAGCACAACTCCACCTGTTACAAGCAGCACCTCATATATGATTTAAAACCAACCCCTAACGATACTTACCACAGGGAACGTAGCCTGGCGTGCCCCAGCAGCACCGTCCACACAGCACAGCTCTGCAAGGTACCTGATCCACACCCAGAGAGGGTAGAATAAGCATTGTCGCACCGGCGTTCACCCTCTTAATAAAACTAAAACAAGGCGTAACGCTGTAAAAGCCACGGCTCTTACCTGAGCTGTCGACCCAGCTTGCGGAAATGGAAGCCGATTGTGAGGAGGCTGAGAGAGGCGGGCGTGCACAATACACACGCTCTGTAGTAATGCAGGTAGCGCCGCAGGCCACCTGTAAATGCCTGACACACACAGAAACAATCACACCATTATTCGGTTCGTCATTTGTCTTAAAATACAAATTAGGATGGGACAGAAAGCTGATGCCAGACCAGCCCTGGACAGCAACTCGTCCTTGGCGTAAAAAAAAAAAAAAAAAAAAAAAAAAAAACCAAGGTTAGAGACGATGCATAGAGGGCCATTACCTGAAACACCAGGCCTTTCTTATCAGCAGAGCCCAGAGAGAAGCGGCTCAGGCGAAGGTAATGTGTGCCGTACTGCGCCAGCTCCTCTAACAGGCGCGACACGCTCTCTGGGGACGTTCCCGACACGCACACGTCCGCACGCACATCAAACTGAACGCTCGACTGGAACAGAGGAAAAGATTTGTACACACAGAAGTCCAGAAGTGTAGCATCACAGGATTCTTAAAGCATTTGGAAATATACTCTTATCATCATGCTAGAGATATGAAATAGTGTTTTCATTACATCTAGTCGAGGCATAGTGACGTGCTCCTCAGCTTGGAGGAAGCAAAAATTACTTCTCATCAATCAATGTTACTTTCAGACTTGTACTTTAATGGATGGCTAGACAGTTATTTAATTAAACACGTGGCACTTTTTTGAGTAGGAAAAAAAACTCAGCACTTTTCATGTTGATGAGAGAAAAAAAAAGCAGCTCAGATGATCTGTATACTGTAACCATAACAACCAGTCAACTACATCTCTTGTTCAAACGTAATATCTAGCTAGGTATGTTATTATTTCTGCAAGCAAGCAGCCTTTTCCTCACTGCAAGGAATTGCTTCTCTAACATCCAATTGGACAAAAGTAGAAAAAAGTGGCTTGTCGCCATGGTTACATTATGTCCATAAGCCACTTTTTTTCCATATCAGCACATATCCTCACTCTGAAACGTCACACTAATAAAGATGCTTCTAAAAAGCTATGTGATTAACGGCATTATCGTTTATTCGTCCATTCTCTTGTGCAATGGAGAGTGTGATTACCTCATTGAGGGGAAATGTAACAGAAGCCACCCCTATAAGTACGTTAAGGAGGTCTTTAACCAGCTGAGTCTGGCAGTCCAAAGGCAAGGGCAGGAGAGGAGAAGGAGTTTGAGAGGAGAGCATATTCCTCATCTCGCCTTCCCAAAGCCGATATAGCTGATCGAATGCTTCTCTGCCTGCTTCTGTCAGATATGGAGGCTCTTTCTGACCTGGAGGACTGGAGAGACAGAATGCGAGAGACAATGATTAAAAAAAGGCAACACGAGTGAAAAAAATGTCGAGCTGGGAAATGGGTTAGATGGATTAAATGTCCTACTATTACTGGTTGTTTACCTGCTGAAAGACAGAAGTAAGGATAATCTGAATCACTTCTATGCCAATAATAAACTCGTATAAAATAATGTACACTCGATGAGAATTAGTTCTAATACTGTGCAGGGCCATGCTTTGCTCTCGAAACAGCCAAATTCTTCACGGCATGGATTCCACAAAATGTTGGAGACATTCCTTTGAGATTCTAGTTTGTGTAGACATGACTATACCGCGCTACCCCTGGTAATTTTTCAGGTGCACTTCCAGGCCCCATCAGAAAGGTGGATTCACATCCAGTGACTGGCAAGGTCACGGAAACTCATTGTCATGTTCATGAAACCAGTTTTCTTCGTAACGAATTATCATGCTGGAAGTAGCCATCAGAAAATGTGTAAAGTGGAGCTTTAAGGGGATTCACATGAGGCATTAGCTGTGGCATTAATGCGGGGACTTCAAAATTAACAGTCTCAAAGCATGCCAAGGAATCATTCCCCACACCATTACACCACCTCCACCAGCCTGGACTGTTAACACAACGCAGGTTTGGTCATGGACTTATGCAGTTGGTGCCAAATTCTGAGACTTCCATCTGTGTGCCTCAAGATCTATCAGACCAGGATGCCTTGTTTCAGGCTTCATCTGTTCAGCTTTGTTCAGCCTGTGTCCAATACAGCCGCAGCTTTCTGTTCTTGGCTGACAGAAGTCTAACCTGACACGGTCTTCTGCTGTTGTAGACAGTCCTCCTCAAGGTTCAAAATGTTGTAGCTTTCCCAGACTTATCAGAGTTACTGTTGCCTTTCAAACTGTCTAAAGGTTCTTTGTTGACTCTTTGTTTTTACATTTTCAGTCCTTTTTGAAAGAAAAAAACAACCACAGTTACAATCACATTTCGACCACATGAACCAAAATCATGGTCTGTACCTCCATGATTTCATACATTGTACAGCCACCACATCATTGGGTAACTGAATTAGTGCACAAATGTATATGTGTATAGGTGTTCCTTATGAAGTTCCCAGTGAGTCTATATTAAACCATATGAACTGCATTGTGATATTTTGAAATTAATGGTGGGGAAAGTCATGTCCATGCAATAGCTGAAGACATAAACGAGGCGAGTGACACTGACACAGAGTACAGCAGTTTCTTGGACAAAAACAACAATTACTTGGAAGATTCGGACATTCTGTCTAACAAAATATTCAGGCTGTTGACTCGTGTGCCAAAGTAGTGGGTAAAAGACATGTTTGAGGAGGAGGATTTCAGCAAGTTTGCCAGATTCCAATTTGACTGGAAAATGAGAAACCATCATCCATGCCGTGAGAACAAAATGAGTAAATAACGACACACCTGTTGACGTAACTTTATTTCCTATGTTCGGAGGAGGTGTGTTGCGATTTGTAATGGTAACAACTTTATATGCAGAGCAAAGCAAAAGAGGAACCTCATCCAGCAACAAGTGGGCACCTGTTATAGTGAAGGAACTGCTACCTTTCATTCAGCTTTGTATTCTCCAACTGCCAGCAAGGAGAAATTATTGGCAACAAAATAATTTCCAGATTAATGGTAAGCACTGTTGGTCCAGCATTGACAGTCTGACTCTCTCTCTCTATATATATATATATATATATATATATATGCGTAATGTTCCCTCCGTGCTTGATTGGTACTTTAGTTTCCTCGCACTGTTCGAAGACAGCCAGTGTTTTGGCTGGTGTTTCCAAACTGCTCATAATATATGACTGAGTGTATGGGTGTGTGTGCTTGTGGCTTGCAATATGATGGCACCACATTCAGGGTGTTTCCTTGCCTTGATCCCTAGGTTCCCTCGGATAGGCTCCAGACAAGCACTATAAATAATAAATAGATGTATAATAATAATAATAATTATAATAATAATAATATTGTGGTTATCAACAACAACAACAATAATGATAATAATCGGGTATTCTGACCTTCAGTGGTGGCCAAAAGTATTGAAACACTAAAATGAAATTTAATGTTTTAATGACACTCAATTTCTTTTTTTATAATAATGTTAATCTAAATAATGACTAACTTATTTTATGTAATGAAATTGCGCTACAACAATTAATATTTATTATAAAGTCCTTTATTCTTCAATCTTCTGCTTTCTTTACTATTGTCCAACGGTTTTCTATTAAGCATCTTCTCACCTTGTCATCATAGATCTAGCAAAGACCCTTCTATTGATCCCATATGCATCCCTTTTACTCAGTGCTGGATGCATAAAGTAGATGCCTACAGCACCAAAAACAAAATGCTTAGCAAGAAAGCTTCATTGGCTCTAAAGGATGAGCTCACTCAAGGTTTTTTATGAGTCTATTTAATTCCCATAAGGGTCAAGAAAAGTAAGAGAAGGAAGCAAGAGTGCAACCAAACCAAGTTTGTAATGCCAGCATGTCTGACTGCTCCCAAACTGAATTTGCTAGATCAGCTGGTCGGATATTATCAATTTAAGAATTGTGAATGGTGTAGGAGGCTGTTCTTCTTCTTGGCTATGAGATGCTACAATGCATACATTGTGCAAGGCGTACTGAAGAGCCAAGTACATGAGTGGCTACAAGGAGTGACCTGGCACAGGGACTGGTTACCCCAGCGACAGCATAGAGCGCTCCACATACAACAGTACCTGAGGGAAACATACTGTATCTGAGGCATGACTGTGAGAAACTCACAAGAGAAAGATCTGCAGGGAGTGTGTGTGGCCAAGGATTGGCACTGATTTTCTTGCCGCTGCCACCATCTGTGGGTTCAGACAGCGCATCGAGGCTGTGCGCATTGAGTGCTTTGGCAAGTACATCCATCGACATCTTTAGTAACAAGATGATGATGATGACATACACTAACTGTGTACACAGGACAAACATCTATATAGAGATATAGTTACTGCATTACCAGAAAACATGAAGATATGGCATGAAAAAAAAAAACAAGCACATTTGTCAACATTTTTCGTCCAGCTCGATTTATGCATTTTCTTAAAGAACAAATAATATTAATAAACATTAGGACAAAGGCAATAAGTTACAATAAAAGGCAAAGGCTTAAGCTCTTATCTGCTTCAGTGGCTGGGAAATTAAGGTTTTAGTGAATGTTAATAATTTAATAATGTTATTAATGTTAACCCTTTAAGAAAATAGTTTTCAAGCAATGCTTAGGATTTTGGATGTTCTTTAGGCACCTTAGATCTTTACAGGTTAATAATAATATTATTTTTATCTTTTGTGTTATCTTTTTTTTTTGGCATAATTAAGGAATTACTTAGGATTTGACAAATACACTTCATATGTATATTTACACTATGTGCTTTTATTGCTGCTTAGACATGCACTTCTTAATATAGAAAAAAGTTTGCATTCTGAAATGATGACATCCTACAAAGGATATAAGACATATAGGGATACAACCACAGACCCTTCCAAATTTCCTGTGTAACCTTTGTATGTGAGTCACCTTTCAGTTACTGTTCTTTATGTACGATTAGTTTCTAGCTCAGACAGTACAGAAGATGCAGCCTTAGGAAGAGAGGAAGGTCTGACAGACACATAATTCCTGCTCCGGTTCTTCACAAAGGTTATTCTTGCTCTTACCAGCCCACGTTTTCCCAGCAGCGACGTCTAGCAGGTACAAACGTTCGTAAGGCCTCCCACACATCAGGCTCAGGACTGGGGCTCTGCTCAGACTGCGAGTCGGGAGTCAGATTAGACGCAGATTGGAAGCCTTCATCTTCAGACTGATCCAAACCCTGAGGAACCTGGACCGAAAAATAGTGCTTTTATTATTTTTGAGTAAAATATTTAAAACATTGATTTCAGAACCTTCAAAATCTTGAACTTCATCAACACAAAATTATCTTTAAAAATGTAGAGTAGTACCAACCCTAAAGGAAAAAGCAACAATCTTTATCATTAACACATTCACTGGCACAGCTTCACAAGCAGCCAAGAGTTTACTTTCCAAGTTGCAACTCTTTTAGCAAATTTCCCACCATGCTTTTCAAACATGCTATTCAATACTATACCATTCAAATACTACCTGGAGATAGTAGTGCATTTAACTTTAACTTCATCTCGGCGTCAGTGGGACGACACAGCAGTGATTAAGTCCTTCAGGTTGGTCTTCTCTTTGTACCATCAATCCACTTACTTATTCAAGCCATTATTGTATGCATTTTATTATGCATACGACCTGTGACCTTTCAGCTGCAGTCATTGCGGTAGGGGAAGTTATGTTGCTGAGGACACCACACTCATATTATCAAACACTTGGAAATGCCAATAGGGCTACAGGGTATGTTTTTGGACTGTTGGAGAAAACTGGAGTACCCTGAGGAAACCCACCAAGCACAGGGAGAACATGCAAACACCAGACTCACAGTCTTGAAGTGAGATTTAAATGTCCAACCCTGGAGACCCGAGGTTATCGGTCATCATAGTCATCGTGCCCTCATTTGTACACTCAACTCAAACTCTTCCCAATGAATGCCAAAGTACCGGTTAACATTTAGACAAATAGCTAGTCCAGGTCAGTGTTCCCATATAAAAATGCAGGCATGATGGGTCGCCATGCCAACGAGACCCCCGCCATGCCTACATGACAGGCATTTTTTTAATCCCAAATAAAGCCAACTGAATGTGTGATCAGAGGGATGCAGTTTTGCGAAGTTTTGATTAGCTATCTCACTGAATTAATAATAATTAATAAAATATATAATAATAATAATAATATAAATAATCATTATTAATTAAAATTTATTATTATTAATAATTATTATAATTACTTATAATAATTTTAAAAAATCATAATTAATGAATGTTTAATGTTGGCAACTGGCTTGTATAGTCGATGTTTAATACTGTCGGTATGAAAAAAATCATAAATGGAGATTACTTTAAACACTTTGAAAAGTTGAAGAGTAAAAAAATAAATAAAAAAATTGTGCCCAAGGTGTAATAGTGAAAGTAAGTGCATATCCACATGCATATAATGTGATGAACTTACATGATTGGGACTAAACAGCTGTGTTGCCATAAACAAACCACATGTTGGTAAAACTTCTATTTGCTAAGAAGAATAAAGATTGAATTTTGGAGGTCATGTGGTCTGATGAGCTCAGATCGATGCATGATGTGTGCATAGTGCCCACTGAACAAGCCTCTGGAGGTAGTGTTATGATCTGGAGTTGCTTCAGTAACGTTATGAGGCAATAAAATAAAGTCAGCTGATAACCTGCTCATTTAGTACATTCAGGTCATCTCATTTATGGAGTTTTTCTTCCCTGGCCGCGCACGCACATTCCAGGACTCAGACTGTAATAGTGTTTCTGGGAGCATGAGGAATCATTTTCACATGTTAAACAGCCACCACATTGTGTGCTGTAATCAAAATCACAATCTTAGAGTGTGTGACTTTGTTTTTTGGCCAGGCAATGTATTTATACATACAGTGTATTTAAACAACAGTTATTTAAAACTGGTATTTGATGTGAGCAACACAAAAATGTTCACTCTCAGTAATTGTCCAATAACACATAAGTGCTGCTGAAAATACTATTATTGAATAAAGGGCTTGGACTCTCCAAATCAGCACTACTCTGTAGTACACTAATAGAACGATACATATTGGCCCATATTACAGTTGTGCAAATGCCAATGACGTTGTAAAAACGTGAGGACGTGAATGTGTAGGACACACAAATGGGCATGTTTAAACTACAGACAAAGTGCTACTGAAATGACAAATGGCTTGGCCTCTCTGAATCAGCACTACACTGTCATAAACTCATGGAACTTACCAATTGATAGTCTTGTACTGCTCAAAAAATAATTAAACAAAACATTTTAGCGTGTACACTAAAAGCCTTCGTCACCCTGAAAAATTTTCTAGGGGAAACACTGCAAGTTTCCACCGTCACTGAGCTGTAAGGCATTTTGGAACTTTAAATCCAATGTCGGCCATCTCCACATCTGGTATCTCATTAATATGATAATGAATGAGATGAAAAGCTCTTGCTTTTTCGTTGTTCAGTGCTGAGAGCAACAACTGACATCAACATTTTTTTTCCTTAACATCAACAAGCAACAAATTAGCATTACCAGACTGACCAAACACATCACATGTTTATATCTAAAGTTTTGCCTAAACGCAAAATGACCCTCAACCAAACCATTCCTGACGGATTAAAGTGGCGATCTCTTACCCGTATATATAGTCCCGTAACATCTGCATTACTGGGCACCGGTGGTAAGTCCAGCCGCACGTCCAAATCTGTTGTGCGCGAGTGCTGCAGAGCTCCAAAAAGAGACATTCTGGTGTCCCGCTCAAACCTCTCCTCACCTTCCAGTCTCCTCTCTAAACCAAACAGTCCAGTCCCTGGTGGACCGTCCAAAATGCTTAGAGTCCTACACACTCCCCCAAACGCTCCCCATTCCTCCTCACACATTAGAGCCCAGGTCCTGCTCTCCAGTCTCTGCAGCTCCTCGCTAAGGTAACCCGGCAGTGGAGGTCTGCGCAGCACAGGCCGTTCCCGTCGCATGCAGTCCCTGCTGAAAGAGGACACAGGAGGAGGACCTGAACCTGCCAGCTGTGCCAAGAGCTCCAGCACCGAGTCCAGCTCAGTCAGACCGGAGGAGCGGCCTGCTTCACGCAACTGACCCAGGAGGGACTCGAGCCTGTCTGCATCCTCAGTGCGGCCCAAGACGCGGAGGTCGAAGGAGATCATAAGCATTTTGTTGTAAGAGGGTGTGCTGGCTAAAGCGTTTGCCGTCGATGAGGTGAGTTTGGACGAGCTGTCCTGGAAAAGTTTGGAAAGCAGTGTGGTGTAGGCACGTTTTCGGAGGGTGCGCAGGAGTGCCGCGCGGGAAACACCTCCACAAGAGCGTCGCTTCCATGACACTCCACAGAGGCTGCTGTCACAGAGCGCAAACAGGAGACCCGTAATGCTGCTGCTGCTCGGGGGACAGGAGGACATCTCAGATATGCCACGGTTACGATACATGATGACCTGATCAGTGTACGATGTCACCTGCAAGAGAAGAAATAAACACAATTACATTATTAATGATGTCCCTGGCATACAACAGGCTGCCAAAAGTTCCTGGACATTTGACTATTGTCAGAGAAATGGCGTGGACACATTTAGTTAGTTAGATAGGTGGTTGGGTGGTTTTTATGATACTTTACCGATCTCGAGGGTAATTCCAAACTTCCCAAATGCAGGTTTGTAAATGTGATTGCACACAATAGAGCTTACGTATAGCCAGTAGACACAATGCAAATGTAAGAAAGTTACTAGTGCACTCTAAGCCACAGAATATACAGAAGGGCCCAAAAAATGTATACACACTTCAACATGAAAAAAAATATGCCTCTCTTCTTACTGTACCATCACACCATCAGAGGAAATAATAATACTGTACCACATGCTTGCCGCCATAATTCAATTAAAGTTTTTTTTTTTAAAGCATAGATAACTATTGCAGTGTGTATACATTTTTTGGCCCTCTGTATATGAAAGCCTATACAATAAGTATAATTCATGAGTAAATGTTAAAAAACAGGGAGGGGGGTAAATAAATAATAATACTAAGTGAAATGCAGTGCAACCCCTGATGTGCAACTGCAGTGAATGCCAACAGTGCAAATAGTAATAATTGTGCCATAGAACAGCATGAAAGCTTTGCCAGATGGTGTAATCATTGCTTGTTTTATTATACACACACACACATTCCTAGCCCCAGTCCAAAAGAACCCCCTGTCCTACACATTCTTAGAGAAAGCAATAAGGGGAGCTTGGCAATCACACCTATGTTCACATTCCCATCAGTGGAGCTGTTGTTGAGTGTGTACAGTACCCAGCTTTAAGTTCCTCGCTGTCTGCATCTCTGATGACCTCACCTGGTCCCTGAAGTCTTTTCTCCTGATCAGAAAGGCACAACAGCACCTGTATTTGCTAAGAAGACTATAAAGTCCCACAGGTGCTCCAGGATACTCAAGAACATTTAGCGCTGTACCATTGAGAGCATCCGTACAAACTGCATCTCAGTGTGGGACGGCAACTGCACTGCTTCAGAAGGCAAACCACTTCAGAGGGTGTTGAAAAACATCATAAGAGTCTTCAGCTCCCTAACATTGAGGACAGTTACAAGAAACGGTGTCTGCAAAGGTAGAGAGGCATAATCGAAGATACTTCTCACTTCAATCATGGACTATTCACCCTTCTCCCATGGGGCAGGTGCTACAAGTGCCTCAGCACCTTCACAAACAGACTGAAAAATAGCTTTTATTTTTTCCTCTGGTGGTTACCACACTTAACAGCTGATCACACAATGTTAACCAATACACCAATACACTGTTACATTCTGTCTATATTGCACTGCTTCATCCCACCATTAACAGCATATTTATCATTGCACTACTGTATATTCCAGCCATATTAATTCTGTATAGACTAGGGATGGGAATCAGCGGGGGTCACCCATTACCTACCAAGGTGCAGATTCGATCTGTATCGAGACTCTATAAGTATCACCTTATCACAGTATATATATATAAAAAGTATGCTGCCTGACAAAGTGTAAATAGTTTAGAGCAAATTAAACTAGGTTTAAAGAGGAACAGCAATATTTTACCATCAAATGCAAAAGTACATAAATTATATGTATAATTTTTTTTTAAATAAATATGAGTCAGTATGGTGACACAGGAATTGCCACACAAAAGAATTGCGATACATAACTGTTAATAATGTTAACAGCATGTTATCTTCTTAACACATCTTATTCACTCCGCAATGTTTCCAGTTATCAAAAAGTTTAGAAATTAGTTTTTTAACACACCAACAGATGGGAGCACAAAAGTGTGCATACAATCACAGGAAGCACCGACGAGCAAGTCAGAGCCAAAAAACATCATCCCATGTACATCAGGAGCTGTGCATCTGGTGCTATTTTGACCACATGCATTACCACGTCTGCTTATTCATCATGGACAGCAAGTTAGAGCAAACAGCGAATGTGAAATTCTTCACGCTTTGAGAGTGGAAGAACATAGAAAGACTTTCAACAAACTCAATTCACAAAAATGTCAAAGCCATCCGGCAACCTGTGCACGATGATACAATCCACAACATTGCTGCCAATGGTCACACAAAACAGTCCAGGCAATCCTTACATGTGAACTGAACATGTGTTGTGTTGCTGCCAAGTACTGCTAACCCAGGAATCGAAAGAACATTGCATCTGCCAAGAAGTCAGTGTCTCGTGGATGACCCAACCTTCACATTGAGGATCAATACTGGTGATAAAACTTGGGTGTATACAGTATGTACGACCCTGAGACGATACAACAGTCTTGACAGTGGAAGAGCCCATCAGCTTTACAACCGAAAAAGGCAAGTCCATAGCTTGACAGGAAAAAATACTGTTTAACATTTGCCCATTTCAGACCGTTTCAAATTGAATGTATATGCATGCTCATCGTCTTATGCATTGAGAATTCGTCCCCAGGGCCAGACCATCAATAGCGAATTCTACTGCCAGATTTTAAGGCATCTGGGGAAGGACGTAGGGTGAAAAAACTAAGCTGGTAAACAGAGCTAATCTTTATGATACCACCTCGAATACAGTATATTTCTATATATACCATATTCTTATTACCTACTGCACTGCTGTTATAAATCACTCTACCCTCTGGACATATGGACCCATACCTTCATTTACCACAGTGTTATTCACTGTAACTAACCCACTTAATCCCCTTCTGGTTGGATGCCAAGTGCACTTCATTGGCTTTGAACATTTACCTTGCACAATGACAATGAAGCAGAATCTGATCTATTCTTAGGTTTCTCCAGGACCTGAGCTCAGAACCTGCGTTCTAACTGTAACACATCGTGGTCTAAACACATATTAAATGTTATTAGAGGATGAGGAGCTGACTGCAGTGGTGTGTGTGTGTGTGTGGTGCACGAACCCGGCAGCTTCTGGACTCTACAGCAGCACTGCAATGTTGTTGTTGTGTTTGCATCCGTTACTCCTATCGCGCGCATTGTTCAAACCGGAAATAAGAAAAGCCTGGCTAATTAGTAGTCGTTTTAATTTACTTGGAGTTGACTATCGCGTCTAATTTAGACTCAGGCCGCTATAGCGCCTGAATAAAAAATAAAAAAATAAAAAAACCCAGACCATCTCTTACGCCTGTCATTTTGCCTTGGTGACCGCGCTGGATTCAAAAAGCCTGCCCCCAGCCTCATTCGATTGGGCAAAATTCACTGTCCTGAGATGCCATTGGCTAAATTTTATGCGTTAGAAAGAATAACTTCCGGTATGATAGCCCGCCTACGGATGTGCTTTAGGCTTTTATTTATTATTATTTTTATTCACATAAAAAAAAAAATAAATAAATAAATAAATCCGCAGTAAGCAACATATTTAAAGCGCAAATTCTACTTTATTTAAATCTATTGGTATATAAAAAAGAGTATATGGCATTATAATATTTAAAAAAGGCAAAAAAAGACACTCAATGTATACATTGGACATAGATAAAAAACAGATCTAATAATAATATGAGGTATACTACTACTACTACTACTAATAATAATAATAATAATAATAAATATTCTTGTATGGCAACGATGATTGGGGCCAAGCACCTACACTATCGCCACCCAGGCATACCAGAAAGACAGAGGGCATGTGCATTCATTAAATGGGAAATACTAAAAGGACAGAAGTGACAGTTTGTCAAAATGTACACTGACTCTTTGACACTGACAAAAAGTCTAAAGACCCCTAAAAATGTTCACTCTCCTGAGATTTGTGCTGTACAGTATGAAGCATCTGTAAGTTTACTTACATGCATATGATCACAATGAAGTGACAGCCATATTAACTGGGACGTGAAGGCTTTAATCTAAATAACACTATTGTTTTATAATAATATTGTACATGGTTTCATTTAATTAATGAAATAATTATATAAAACAGTAATGTCATTAGTATGGAAGCCTTCATCTCTCACACAATATAACTAATTAACTTCATTGTACCACTACAATTAATTCCATTTGCTATGTAAACACACACACACACACACACACACTAGGGTAAGGGTTATTTTAAATACTGCAACCATCATGCAATTTCAAAAAGGTGATAACTAAAAAAAAAAAAACTAGTGCTTGGACCCTAATTATTATTACATTCTTTATTTATTTCTATGTACATTCAAATATCAAATGCCTGTGACATAAAAAGTTCATGCTAATTATGTTATAGCAACACTATGACATAAAATATAATTATATAATTATATGCAATTAAGGAATTTATTATAACTAAGGAAGTTATTCGCCATTTCCTGTGTCCTTTCATTTACCATATCAAAAAAGAGATATCAAAAACTTCTTCTCAATTTTGCCTCCTCAATGCACAAAATAACATTCCCCCGGTTTGGTAGCAATCGTATAAATTTCCTAGGAGTAGTATATCAAATTCCATTGTGTGCATTTTGTAAACAACCCAAAATAACTAACTTCCTGTTGAGTGGAGCCCATGATACTGTATGCATAGCGAGTTGTTCAGCTCAATCCAACCTGTATGCTGATTTTTATGACTTTTTGAGCATGGTAATACCCCCCAAAAGCCCTGGTTAGTTTTTAATCCTTAGAAGAACAAATGAGCCCTATATTGGGCCCTAAACAATAGATCATAATTATATATTGTATTCCAGGTCTTCTGACAATCCGGACAAAGCCTACATCCCATGTTCCAAACGCAATCATCAGTGTAATGAAGTGTGTTTTCTACTTTGAAAAAAATGTATTATTATTATCAATAAAGGTCTAGTTTTGTAGTCTATGTGAGGATCCCGGTACGAGGTTAAAGCTAAACCTATTAGTTTGCCTGTTTGACGTCGTTGTCATGGCAGTGGTGACAGCCAGAGAGCATACAGTGTCATGTGTCAAATCTTTTGCCTGCTCAGATCATTCAGTGAGATGATCAACTCCGAAATTTTCAGACTGCAGCTAGCGCACAGTGGTTCATGTGACAAGAATCAATCAATCATCTTCACTCTTTCTGTCCTCCTGGATCAGGTGGTGAAATTCTCTGTGTTTCCTTGAAGGATGGGGCCTTTGATTGCACACAAACATGTTTGGTCAGATATTCTTGTTTTTTTATCCAAAGAGATGCAAATTAGGCGTTTTAAATTGCCTTTCTCAAATTGTCTGTAGTGGCTGTGTGTGTGTGTGTGTGTGTGTGTGTGTGCCCTGCGATGGATTGGCACCCCATCTAGGGTGTACCCTGCCTCTTGCCCTAAGACCCCTGGGATAGACTCCAGGCCCCCCACGACCCTGTATATACTGTAGGATAAAGCAGTATAGACGGTGAGTGAGTGAGTTCTTCCAATATGGCATTTAAATATAACATGCTATACAATAACTTATATAATAACTTATATAATAACTTTTAAAATTGTAGCATAAGACTTACTTCAACTACTTATAAAGTTATTTTCTTTTTTTCTCAAACTGTAGGTATTTTGAATAATGGAATGACAAGCTTCCCCATGAAGCCAAGTCAATTTACAAAATCATGGTTCAAAATCCCATAAAATGTCATATTTAATTGCTTTTCATATTTAATTTCTCCATCGAGTTCGTGAAGAGGACTTTCTCAGATAATTATGACATAAATTTCAGCCTTTTGTACTGCATTAGTTTGGTGTGATGGGATGCCAAGCTTTGTTTCATTTCAGGTACTCATGACCAGTGGCTCATCGAGGGCAGGGGTATTGAATTAAAATTTAATAAGGTCCAGTCAATAAATTTTTTATCAAGCCATGGTTTGAATTTTATATTTGTGTTAGGATTCTGATCTCTATATATGCAGTCATTGTAATAGAAACAAGCAGTTTAAAATTTCAAAAGAATTTTAATATCAGTAACTACATAAAACATGTGGTTAATTTGACCTTTGATGTCCTAGTACTGTATATTTCCTTGTAATTGTATGGAATACAAACTACAAACTTTAATCGATCTTAAGTGAATCCTCATTTGGACGCTGGAGAGCTGTAAATGAATATGAAAGGATATTGCTCTGTCATACCAGGCTCTTAGCTCTCAAGATGTTTTACGCCTCCTCACGTTTGCTCTAACAACCCATGCTTTGATTTTGTTTTTTTAAATAGTGGCATTACATCACATTACTGCTTTTTATTGGTGCCAAGGTTTTGGAACATATGACACAAACTGATTTTAAACGTCCCGCTGGAAGAATAAACATATATTAATCCGTCTGTAGGCGGCACTCGGCTTGCACCTCCAGGGTCTGGGTTCGATTCCCGGCCAGGCTCGATTCCCGGCTCTGTGTGCATGGAGTTTGCATGTTCTCCCATGCTTGGTGGGTTTCCTCTGGGTACTCCGGTTTCCTCCCACAGGCGAAAGACATGTAGGTTAGGCTGATTGGCATTCCCAAATTACCCGTAGTGTGTGAATGATTGTGAGAGTGTGGGTATGTGTGTGGGCCCTGCGATGGATTGGCACCCTGTCCAGGGTGTACCCCGCCTCGTGCCCCAAGTCTCCTGGGATTGGCTCTAGGCTCCCCGCGACCCTGAATACAGGATAAAGTGGTATAGACGATGACTGAGTGAGTAATCTGTCTGTTCATCTTTGAAGTTTTAGTTTTCATAGTTTACGTTCCTTTTTTTTGAGTAGGCCGTGCTGTGACACGCTATTATTTCTATTTCTTCTGCATACTCTGTTTATGCACGATAAACTATTGCCTTGATTGGCTCTGTTGAGTGATGCCTACTGTATAGCCCGTCACTCATTATAGGTCCACAATTTAGTGATGCCTGATCGGGGTTACCAGAGCTATGACATTTTTATAACCTAGAACAGGTGACTGGGACAGTAACCATGCAGGCAGTAACTACTCAGTCATTAAAGAAGAACCAACCAGTCTTTTTTAGGACGCATACCTTTGGCATGGTAGTCAGTAATGTAAAATGGTTCAAAACTACAGTTCAGTACTGTATTGATTTCCAGCTTGGCTGCAGATTTAGTCAGATTATGTCTCAGAGAGAGAGTTATGCCATACCACTCCAGCTTGTCACCTTCCTCCCAGCGGAGATTCACAGTAAACCTGGGAGAATGAACTAATTTCGGCAATAAGAGCCGGAGGTGCAAAACATTTCTAATAAGAGATATCTGCTTGGCGATTGTGTTCCAATAAATAGATCATCACTGATATGTCTCTTACAGACTGGAGAACAGAGTAGTACCACAGGGCACAGCACAACAGATATATCAGATATAACATCCATCTTACCTTCTAGTTAGTTTTACTAGTTCCACGATGCCATCATGCTATGCAGCTCTCAAGCAATCTCATCCTCAGGTAGGCCTATTCATGATTAGGCTCACTGAGGGAAACCTATCCGGACGAGAGTGATCCACTGAGACAGCACCGGCTGGCCTACAACCAGCCTTACCATGTACTAAACAATTTATTTTTCCTTTTTACTACTAATTCCTCCCACACGGTGCAGAATCTAGCAGAGTCCTGCTCATGTGCCTGAGATAGCATTGTTAGTCATCCTTCAAGTTGAGTCCCATTCCTCATGACATTGTTGGCATGTGGTATCCAGATGACTTCCACTGCCTGTGGCGGTTAGGAGCAGTGAATGTTATGCATGCAACTATGGCTGTATGATGCCCCAGATAACCAACTGAGAACCTGTGGAGAAAGATAGCTTCATGACAGTTCAGTACAAATACTGCAGCATGAATGCACATGTGCACAAGATGGTATCTACAGTATATTACTCCCAGCACTCCATACACATACAGTATATACTGTATACATATCGCCTGTGGCAAAATCAATACCTTAAAATGAATTACAACCAGATTCATCAGTTATGACAATTAAATGCTTGTTAGTCTGGTAAAACATTGCCTTACTTATTGCCTCACACTCTTTCATGTGAGTTGCAGCAAGGGGAAGTCTTGCCTGTGGCGTTGTTTACACCCCGCTTGTCTGTCACATTGCATTAAGCCAAATAGATGCGTGTTTACTGATGTTCATCACCAAGGCAAAGATCTGTAATTATCATTCTCATTTTTTTTTATATTTTTAATGCTATAATAATAATCTATTAATATATAATAATATATAATATTATATATAAAATATATAAAATATAATATATAAAATAATATAAAATAAATAAATATATACTAAGCAGTAACAAAATTGAAAGCTTGTTTGCTAGTTTAACTGAGATTTATCTTGTTATCATTATGTAATATTAAATTATTTATTCAGAGAAAAAAAAGCAAACAGTCTTGTTTACTTCCACTTACTAAGATTGTTTAAAATGTTTTAATATTTTGTGACCTTAATATCATAAGGCTCTGCCATTTTGAGTGAAAATGAGTTACCCAGGAAAAACAAACATCATAACTGAAAGATAATTTATTATGGTGTTATTTTTTTTTTCGAAATGTTATTTGCGTTATATGCAGAAAAAGTAAAGAAAAAAAAGTCTGCCTTCACCCCCACCTATAATTATGTACAGTATTATTAAAGCTCTGTTAGGGTGCATGTTGAAGCAACAGGCAACTAGAATGATTAGGTTCCACATTCTAAACAGCGTCCAGATGACAGGAGCGTGCAAATATGCTGAGCAAAATGTACCAAAAAATATGATTCAGCAGCTGAGAAAATGCATCAAGTTAATGCAGAACAGCTGGTGGAAATAAGAAATACTAAATTAAATATGATGTACTGTAGTTTTATTTTTTTACACTCTAAAGTAAAAGAAGAGACTTTAATCCTCAGTAAGGTGAAACAGAGGAGAAAAAAAATCTCTTTTTTACTGTACAGTGGATATAAAATGTCTTCACACCCTTGTAAAGTTTTTTTTTAAATATAGAGCCAGTGAAGTGACATGAAAGGAGGAAATAAGAAATAATAATCCTTTAAAAAAATGCATAGAAAATATGGATCATTTATTATGCTAGTTGTCCTTTTCATTAGTCATTCTTCTAGACTCGCAAAATAATCCTCCTCATTTACAATCTTATTTAAAAAATATATGTAAAAGACTCATCTTCTATACCGTTTTATCTTGTATTTAGGGTCGCGGCGGGCCTGGAGCATATCCCAGGAGGCTTAGGGCACAAGACAGGGTATACTCTGGACAGGGTGCCAAACCATCACATGGCACACACATACAGACACTCACACACACTACGGGCAATTTGGGAACACCAATTAGCCTAGCCTGCATTTCTTTGGACTGTGGGAGGAAACTGGAGTACCCAGAGGAAACCCACCAAGCACCCTGGAGGTGCAAGATGACAGTGCTAACCACTAGACCAACGTGCGGCCCATTGACATTTAATTGAGCAATATTACATAAAGGAAGTGCTGTTGTGATGAATATTAGCATGGCGTTAAGATGGATCGCTGCAGAGAGAGCAGCGGTTCAGAGAGACCCTCACCCCTCACGTGTGATATTGCTTAAAAAAATATTATCGACATATTGTTCTGATTTCACACACAGTGAAGAGTTAACTAATCAAAGATGAGATTAAATTATAATAGCCAATCATAATGCAGGAAGCAGAATTTGAAGAATACTTTATAACTTTTAATAATTTCTGAACAATGTGATTTCAGAAAGATTGTGTCCCCCATCTCCGGAAAAAAAAAGACTTTTTCCCCTCTCATGTTGTTTTAAAAAATAATCTAACTAATAGACAGATAAAATGTGACCAACTTGTTGGAAGAGACGCTTCTGTCTGTGGGAACTGTATACTGTACATCATTCACAAACACCACTTGCACTTTACGGGAACTCAGCTGAGAGTTAGTCCTTACCTCAATTTAAGCCAGTTTTACATGTTTGGGAGCTCCTGGGAGGCCAGTGTCTTAGACGTGAAACAGGCAGTCCGATCATGACTACGTTATAGTGAGAAAACCTTTTCTTCTACAATCAATAGTAAAATGCTAGGGAAATTGTGTTTAGTGTAGCAGGGGATTACAACCTGAATGTTTACAACTTGTTGGGATGGTTGTTTAAATTTTAATAAAATTACATGACTTTCAAATCACATGAGCCAATATTTTATTTACAATAGAGCATAACAGATGTTTAAAAGGAGAAATCTTACACGGTTATCCACTAAATTAGCTCATTTCAAATTTGATGCCGGGCTTTTTGTTGTCTCAAAAAAGTTGGGACAGGGGCAAAAAAAAGAGCTGAAAAAGCAAGGCATTTTTAAAAAGAAATTAGGCTTGGAGAACATTTAGCATCAGGTCTGTAACACGATTATTTATAAAAGGGATGTCTTAGAGAGGTAGAGTCTCTCAGAAGTAAAGATTGTGAGATACTTTAAAAACGTCGAAAGAAGATACTTTCTCAACGTCAATTTGCAAAGGTTTGGCAAATAGCATCATCTGCAGTGCATAACATCATCAAAAGATACAGAGAAACTAAAGAAATTTCTGGGCGTAAAGAGCAATTATTGGATGCCAGAGGTCTTCGGGCCCTTAGATTGATTTTGTCATTGATATTATTAAATAGGCCCAGGAATACTTCCAGAAACCACTGCCTGTAAACACAGTCCAGAAGAAATACGTGAACATAGCCCAGAAGCACCCTCATGTCCTTTGAGCCAAGGCTTATTTAAAATTAACTGTTTCAGTTTTTGTTGGGAAGTCACGAACGCTGTGTCCTCTGGGCTAAAGAGGAGGGAGACCTTCGGTATCTCTGATGGTATGGGAGTGAATAGGTGCATACGGTATGGGCAGCTTGCATGTTTTGGAAGGCACTCTGAATGCTGAAAGGTATATAAAGGTTTTAGACAACATCTATTCAGCAGGATGAAGCAAAACCACATAATGCAGCTATCCAAACATGATTGCTTCATAACAGGTGCTGAATTGGCCTACCTGCAATCCAGATCTTTCATCTATAGAGAACATTTGGCGCATCATTAAACAAAAAATATGTCAAAGACGACTACGAACTTTTCAACAGCTGCACACTTTTACAATGTTAATGTGAGTAAATAGAGACATTGAAGCAGCACGCAGTGGAGAAAATGTAAGTCGATGCATACTGTAGTATCACCGGGATATTCGGAACTCCTGTGTCCTTGAGTTCGGTTTTACAGGGTAAATTAACATCAATATTCTTTATACAGTAGCATGGCCTTTTTATATTTTTTGTGCCATCAAGAATAAGCCTTGGTCCACAGTGCACTACATGCAGTACTTTTATTTATTTTATTTTTTTTTATTTGTCTCCAACTTTCTGCAGAATGTTTCAAGGATGCATTTTTCAGAAAGTGTTTACAATGTCAAATATAGAGATAAACAGTCAAAGTGTAAAAAGCTGCACATATTCTATAGACACCAAGGCCAGACTCATTTGGATGAAAACACTTCATAAAGACACCAGCACTTGGTGAAAAGACCAATAAATTATGAGGCATAGTATTTCTTCCAAAGAGAAAGTCATCATTCACAGAGTACGTAGCAACCGATGATATGTTATCAGTGTCTTCGTGTAAGATGTGCATCATTCTGGCTTTAAATACCTTTGGAAAGTCCTGACACATGGAACATATCTACCCACTGTGTGTGCTCATGTGGTCAAAATATGCAAGACTAAGCATTGCACATTAAACTAAACATTGTTTCACATCAATAAGATTAATGACGTACGTTAAATTAAAAAACTGGGAACAAATGTTTAAATGTGACAGGCTCCGAAGTTTACAAATTGTTTTTATGTAACAGCATCAGCAGCAACCTTATTTCCCCTCTCGTCTGTTCCAGCATCATCAGCATACATCATCGCCAGCCTGATCATCTGTCATCATCTGCACCCGTTTCTCACTAGTTCATGCCTTAAGGTAGATGTTTTTATGCTCAAATCATTTAAAAGTCACTATGTGAAACTGGTCAGGTACAGGGACTGGACTGAAATTTAGAGCCAAAAAAAAAAAGTCCTTCATGAAGCATGGAGAACTATTGCGCAAGACTATATTAAAAAAAAAAACAAGAAAGTCGGACTTTTTGAAAGCAAAATGTGAAGAAATGAGGGAGAGCTCAAGACTTCTGCGCAGTACTGTATGTAAATGAAAGGGGGAAAATAATACATTTAAGAGTGAGAAAGGATTAGATACTGCAGCAGTTTAGAGCGAACACACACACACACACACACACACTCATTGAGTGATGAACCATGAGTGATGCCTCTGGCTGAAATGAAAGGAAGCTTGCAAGTGTTTAAATCATTATATTCTCAGCACGAGAAACCCAACTTTTTTTTTTTTTTTTAAAACTGTAATATTAATTTTGTTTGATTGATCGAGCGGCCACGTGGGGCATCACAGCCTTCTGAACTGAAAAGCCCACAGATGTTGAGATGCTAAAAGGGTTCTTGGTTTTGTTCCAATAATATAATCAAGAAGGGCAAAAAAAAAATGCTTTTGCTGGACTTTAACTGGGAATGTGCTGCTCTAACAATTACAGGTCACAATGACTTTTCTGACTCAGTGACCCAGGAGGAAATCTCAGTAATGGAAAGGATTTATTCTAGCTGGTCGCCTGTCTGGGAAGGTTTCTCCTTGTTTAGTTCTCTGTTGTGTGTGTGTGGTGAGGATGTGGATGAGGTTGTGGATGTGTGTTGGGAGGGCAGTGTATGATGAGGGGTGTGTGAGTGTAATACATGAGCTCGGTTGCTTATATTGCTCAGATGGTTTGGTTTCACGGGATTTGGTTTTCGCTTTGATTTTTCTCTCTTCGGCACAAAACAGTGTCGGCTTTCATCTTTTTTTTTTTTGATTCATTTATTTATTCAGTGATTTAATTAATTTTCCTTTGGTTGAGACTTTCTGGGGCGCTGTCAGAATCACTTTGCAGGTATTGTTTGTTTTTTGACACAGCTTGTTGCTTTAGATGTGGATTCCTCAGAATACTTAATTTTACTCTTCTGTATAGAGAAATTTGAACTAATAGTGACATTTAAGTATTTAATCAGCCATGAAGTATAGACGCACCCACACACACACTTCCTGTATACAGTATATGCACTGACATTCTTTATAATAAAATGCGAGTTCATTAAGACTAAACAGTGATGTTGTGCATCATAAATACCGCCAGTACCGCCCTTTCTTTTGAAATGAATAAGGACACAAAGTCATTTACAGTTCAACTGAAGGCAAGACATTGAAGATACCATTCCCTGCAGGGCGTAAGGAAACCCCCCCCCCCCCCCCACACACACACACACACAGAGAAAGAGGAGATGAAATGGAAGTGTCTCTTTATTGATGTAAGGGTGCAAGGTGTTTTGTCAGGCCTTGACCCTTGCCGAGCGGCGAGCACTTCAGTACAAACAGATTAGGCATGTAAGAACCCTTCGGAGGTGCCAGGCCTAAAAAGAGTCACAACTAATCTTTATTCTCCTGCCTTACTGTATGGTACAGTCCCAGAAATCTTGTTTCACTATACAACCACAAAGGAGGGGAAAAAACAAACAAAACAAAAAAAAACATCTTGATAACAGCACAACATATCGCCATTATTTTCAGGACTTCAAATGCATAGGATATTACACAAGAATACATTGCTGACAGATTAGCTTTTCTGTTGATACAAAGGCATATATTATCATAGGACATGAAAGAATAAAAATAACTGCACAGCAGTAAGAAGGTCATCGAGTATAGATAATTTTTCATACACACTATGGAATAGCATAGAAACAAATTATAGCTCTAAGGGATAACACACGCCAGTGAAACACCCTGTGCTACTCAACACTTCTATTGAAGATTCTCCTTTCGGATGAAAAGCAAAGTCGCAGATGCTTTGGGGGAATTATTTTACATTCACAACAGCTTAGTTTAGTTCACACTAATCTAAGCTTTTTCCCGATACAACTACAAAAGCACACACGCACACACCCATACACACACACACAAACACAAGCCATAGACGCCCCAAAGATGCACACTAATATAAAAACTGCCTTTTTCTCTCTGCTTTGATTAGCCTATTGGCACATCGTGACTACGGCACAAAATGATCCTACGTACACTCAACACCACGGCTGCGAATACACACTGCGAGCACCCTATGACTAAAACTCGCCATCATCACCAAATAGCATCGATAATCAATCAAACGAAGGAAAAAAAGGTGTAACACTTATCATTTAAGGCACATTTCGGTGAAAGAAAGGCTGAAGAAGCTTTACATCGAGCTATAAAGGATAAGGGCTTGGTCTCTGGTTGTGGAAAAGAAAAAAAATAAAATCAAATAAAAAAAAGAAAGAAAGAAAAAAGGAATATTGCGCGTGTTTTGAAAAGCACGGTGTCGGCAGCCCACATGCAATTAAGATCAAACACGGCCCCTGCTGCTTTCATTCCAGCGCAGGGGAATTGAGTGGGCAGTGCCAAGCGCCACAAGGCTTCTTCCCAACGCCTCACACGGTTCAGCGACAAAACAGACCAGCGAACTCCCACTCTTCAGAGACCGAAAATGTATCCGACTGGCAGTAAAATCACGGGCAAGACGAGCCCTGAGAGGTACAGCTCGAAAAGAAAAGAAATCCGTGACGATCGAGAACCAGACTGAAATCCTTATCTCAGTCACTACTGACTTTTTTCTTTTCTTTTCTTTTTTTTTTAAAGAGATCTCAAACTGATCCTGGATCAGTAAGGAAAAACAAAGCTGAACTGCTTTTATAGAACTGAATAAAAAAGAAGAAGAGGCTACCTGAAAAAAGCTTGTAGTACTCAACAACAGTGAGAAGGATTTCTGTGTATTGCAGTATTTGGTGCTTACATTAATGACATCTAGAGGTATAAGTACAAAACACTGAAATGTTTTTTTTTTGTTAAAAAAACAAAAAGAAAAAAGAAAAGAAGGGCAGGCGTTATTATGTGTTCCTTTACGATTACAACACGATGCCACCTCAGATCAGCACTGTAAAGGTTAGTACCGAGCGGACACTTGTTCCCAAAGTCATCAGTTTCCAGAGACTGAATCAATTTGAATGGAGAAGATGCTAAAATTTCAAAGCATTAGATTTTCTTTTATAGAGCATAAAAGGTTTATCAGCCCTCGAAATTGTGTACTGGCGAAAAGGTCAGCCATGAAATTGTACATAGTGTGAAATGCTTGGGACATGCGGTCTTCATCAACGGAGCATCCAGAGAGATTTTTGAGCAGGAGAAATAAAAAAAAAAATTTAAATAAAAAAAAAAAATGTTTAAATGTAAAAAAAAAGAAAAGAAAAAGAAACTTAAATTCATGTCCTGGGAAAATGATCAAAGGAAGAGGATCTATTAAAAAAAAAAAAGTCAGCAGGGCGTTTGATTCAGTCATTGCAGCAATTCTTAGAGGCAATACTTAACTTTCAGTACATTGCCACAGAAAACGTTAACAACTCTACAACATAGAACAAGAAGAATAATTCCTGATATGAACGATGGCTGGACAAAAATACAGCAAATGAACTTTTTTGTTGTTGTTTTTTTTTCTTTTTTGTTTTCCAGAACATGATACATTACGTAGAAAAATGACATGCCTTGTGTTGAGAGACTTTTCAGTTGAAATCCTATTGCCTAAACAAAGTTGTGCTGTTTTGGTGAACTATGGAACTATATATATGTATATATATATGGAACTATATATATGTATATATATATATATATATATATATATATATATATATATTTATGATTATTATTTTTCTGAATGGATCAAAATGCTGGCTCTTTTGGTGTTTCCTCTGGTTAAGGTGACACCAAAAGTTCAGGATGTTAGAATCAGTAGGGAAACACAAGTCGGCCCTGCTGGCTAAACCATCTATGTGCTTGTAACGAATGTGTTTGATTATGTTTGGTTGAGCAATGCATAAGTCATGATTTCAAGGTGAACACATACACATGCGTGCACACACACTCAAAACCGTGCTCAATGACCGAGCAGCTCCCTTTTGGTCAGAATTTAGGCATCCTGTGTGTGAGCAATTGGCAGTCAACTCACTTCCACACACGCACACGCACACACACACACACGCACACACGCACACACACACTTACACCCAAACACATCTTACATTAATACAGACACTTTATAAACAAAATCAACACAAGGCTGTCAGTTTAAAAAGTTATTTCTCCCTTATAAAGCTTTCCGCATAAAGACCTGCACGTTAAAAAAAATATATAATACAATTCTTAAAACCTTTTTTTTTTTGTCTCTACACAGGAAGAAATTCAACATCTGATTATATTTATAGGCTAATTACACACCAAGGGACTTCTATTGTTTAATTGTTCCTTTCTTCGGCCCCAGAGACTCGAGACTGACGAGACCGGCGGCGGTTTCGTTCCACGTCGATCCCTTTCTCTCTGTGGGCGGGTTAGAGATCCGTCACTTTGTTCTCGAGAGCGGCGGCTATCTGCTGCAGTCGCATTGTGAGCTGCTTACACTGAGCTGCGGGGTCTTCATCCAGAGCCAGGATGATCTGAGAGAGAGAAAGAGAGAGAGAGAGAGAGAGAGAGAGAGAGTTAGTGATAAAGTGAGACAGTGAACAAGAGTGAAAGTCACATTAAAACTTGCTCCGAAGACGTAAGGATATTAAAGCCACCAGAAGAACATTAGATTTCAGAAACTCGATTTACACCATGTCCTCTATTAGCATCCATCCTGAGAATAGTGCATGTGTAAGCGCTTTTACCTCCTTGTAGTATTTGCTGGCGTACTGGTACAGCTGATGGAGGGCGACTTGTGTATTCAGTTTGTCGGTGTGAGCCTACAGGACATGAGGAACAGCATTAAACAGGAGCACAACGGGCATTTGGGGAATTAGAACAAAGCAGCGAGGTGGTCACACTCACCCGGGACACTTCAGCTAAGTGTGTGTTCATGTCTTGGTCACTGACTGGCACCATGAGTCGGATTCCTTTGTAGTAACTGTAGAATTGACACACGTCGGCGTATTAACATATGTGTTCATGCCATAGATTTGCATATCCATCCACACCTTCTAACTGGTCTATCCTGATTTTTTTTCTACAGTGTAAAACATTTCTGAAGGTGTCCAAAAAAATGCAATAATCTCCCTTAAACAGTTTTCTGATACTGAGATGTGTCTGCTATTTATGCCTTCATAACAGCTCTAATCTGAGATACTATTAATTGTTGATTTTTGAGGCTGCAGTAGAGGTAAGTTTTGGTCTTGCCTTCCTGGGAAGGTCTTCATGAGAGCCGGTTGGATCATGGTGCTTGATGGGTTTTGTAAATGCACTTGACAATACTGTTCTTGCGAGAATTCTACACTGCGTTCCAAATTATTATGCAAAAAGTGTTTAGGAGTGATAAGGTGGGAATTTTTTTGTTTGTCAGTTGAACTCATGGATGGTGATGTGTGTCGGAGCTCTTTATATCACTGAACGCAATTGCAGACACCTGTGCTAATTAGTTTGGCAGGTGTGTCCAATTAAAGGCAACACTACTTAAGAAGCCTGTCCCACATTATTAAGCAGCCTACATTTTCAACCAAAATGGGAAAGTAAAATGACCTGTCGACTGCTGAGAAGCAACAAATTGTTGAGTGTTTCGGTCAAGGCATGAGAACAATCAACATTGCCAAGACACTTCATCGCGATCATTGCACAATCAAGAAGTATGTAGCTGATTCAAAGCACACACGTGTGCGTGCTGATAAGGGAAGATTGAGGACTCTTTCCAACAGGCAATTACATCAGGTTTAAAGAGCAGCAGCAAAAATGCCTTGTCTTAGCAGCAGAGAAGTTTTTGAAGCTGCTGGTGCCTCCAACGTGCCCCGAACAACAAGATGCAGGGTCCTCCAGAGGTTTGCAGCTGTGCGTAAGCCATTCTTTCGACCTATCCTATCCACTGCACACAAGCAGAAACGGCTCCAGTGCGCCAAACAATACATGAAGACTGACTTCAAAACTGTTTTGTATACCAATGAGTGCCGTGCAACCCTCGATGGTCCAGATGGATGGAGTGGTGGATGGCTGGTTGATGGCCACCCCATGCAAACAAGGCTACGGAACCAACAAGGATGAGGTGGAGTAATGTTTTGGGCTGGAATCATGGGAAAAGAAATTGTCGGCACCTTTAGGATCCCTGACGGGGTAAAAATGACATCCATAAAATATGTGGAGTTTCTCAAAGCGCACTTCCTGCCATGGTTCAAAAAGAAGAATGCAGAAAGTGCATTCCGCAGCAATCATTTTCATGCATGATAATGCACCATCTTATGCTGCAAAGAACACATCTGCATCTCTGGCTGCTATGGGCATGAAAGCCCATAACTTATGGCGTGGCCCCCATCCTCCCCTGACCTCAACCCTATTGAGGACCTCTGGAGCATCATCAAAAGGAGTGTCTATGATGGTGGGAGGCAGTTCACATTTAAGCAACAGTTTTGGGAGGCTATTCTGTCCTCATGCAAAACAATTGAAGCAGATTTCATCCAAAACCTGACAAATTCAATAGATGGGAGAGTTCAGAAGCTCCTTTTGAACAAGGGATCCTATGTGCAAATGTAACATCACCTATAATAAAGTTTTGACTTGAATACTGTTTGATTTCAGTAACCTTTGCATAATAATTTGGAACGCGGTGTATTCTAAAACAGCTGGCCTTCCTGTCTAAAAACAACTGACTGTTGGTGGTGTTACCCAATTAACTAATGGCATATGTGTTATTTCATAGTTTTGAAGAAATCCAGTAGTGTATACATGTGTGTATGTGTTGGCATGTGGGTGCATATATCTAAAAATGATGCACAAAACAGTGCATATTACCAAAAAACACATTTGGCAATACGTTAAAATTGTCTCTATAAACCTGACAGAAAGGCTGTTTTGCCACTTCAGGAATCCAATTCGTGCCATTTGAGTTTCTTGCTGTTTTTCAGTATGAAATCATTCTGTATTCGCTCCTTCACAACCGACCTCGAATGCATTACCGGCTGCACCAAGAGCCTCACTTAACTTAGCTGTCTTCGCTGGAGCGCATCACATCCCATCAAACTACATAAACAGCTGCGTAAATTGCTGATGGAGCAGGCACTGTCTGTGCATGCTCTATACCAAGTCCTATCATCTCTGCATTCAAATTTCTAAAAGATTTTGTTATTAAAATGCATTATTACTGAAGACATAACATTCAAAAGGGAAAAGAAAAATGCATAAAGAACTTGAGACAGTTAGCCATGTGTCATAAACTACATTTCCCATCAGCCCCAGCATGTCACATGGATCTGATGATTTTATCTCCTGATTACTTTCAGTAGTCACTTTTCAGTGTCTTGGCATCTGGCTGCTGTTGTCCATAATAAATGTTGTTTTTGTTCTCATGAGTATTACTAATGGTCTTTGTTAATCGTTTTTTTTGCCTTGTATAATAGTTGATGTGGATTATTGTGTTCAGGTTTATTTTAAGTCATTTGTGTGCACGATATTTAATTAAACAGATTTGTATCTCTTCGCCTCAAAACATTGACACTGTGCTTTATCTCAGGAACCAAGGCATCTGTTACACGCAAGGGAACGGAAACAAAACGTCTTTAAAATGTACATACTATGACGTGATGAGATTACTAAGACTTACTCATCCACCATCTTCTTATACGTGGAGATCTCCTTTGCATAGAGAAGTTTGTTGCTCGGGGAGTCCTGAAGAAAATACAGACAACGGTAAAAAAGAAACATTATCAGCCAACAGTATTTAAAAAAAATAAATAAATAAAAATCTCAGGTGACTCCAGGAACCGAGCCAACGTGACTCACCCTGCTGAGTTTGTGCTCGGATTTAGTGCAGGCATCCATGAAGGTCTGTGCAATGACCGATAACGAAGCATCAACCACTTCTGTCACATGGACGTCGAAGATGAAATGAGGGTTCTTCAGAATGTTCACCCAGAACCTAAGCGGGAGACTGTGGCGAGAAACAGAGACAGAATGAGATGACATTAGACTATAACCTTAGGCAGTGAAGCCCTAATCATCATTAGTTCTAGCAGCGATTGTAACTCCCAACAGGCCTAATATGGCAAGCTGTTCAAATGAAGAAAGCTGTAAGGGGATTTAATGAATTTCACTCAGCTGAATACTGATCCGCCTGCAGTCACATAAAAAAAAATCCATATTTATCATTGGACTTACTGCATTCCTACTATTCTTTGAAAATGAATTACATTTTCTTCTGAGTTTCTGCCTTATAGTAAATAAACAGACTTATAATGTTTAGAGAGCTTGCTGAACACTAATAGTAACACTTCACCATGCATGAGATACCAGGACTGAACAGCACCTCAAAAATATTTCATTACTAGTACTAATACTAATACTGCACCAAAAGATTTCAATCCCAATCTGTTTCCTTGTAATTACACATACACAAGTGTACTGAGGAGGGAACTGTCTTTGTAGGGCAATACCCATCTTATTTAGGTTTTTTTTTTTGTTGACAGTGGACCACTCTTTCCCATCATTAATGGTGCACTATTGTCATGTCATCAAAAATCTTGACGCATACTTGGTCAGGGGTGTACAGCAGGGAAGATAGAACATGGGCCAATTTTCTCCCAATATGCTCATTTTCCACCCACCAGCTAGTCACACTATCAACCAGACGCGCTTCCCCTGAGACATGTTCCAGCAGCCGCTGCATCTTTTGACTTAGGAAGGGCTAACTTGTATGCGTAAATAACTGCTCTGAGTGACAGAGAGAGAGGAATGCCATCACTACCAGCTGAAGAGTACGGCCAATTTTGCCCTCTTGGGCTCCTGGCAACAGATATACAGGGTGAGTGAAAATTACCCGGGTGATATGTAAAGACTATAGAACTTGTAGTATCACTGAAATCATGATGAAAACAGTCTTTAAATAGATAATAAATAGTATTTCACATTTCCCGCGTTGACAGTACAGGCTTTAGCCGCGAGAGGCAGCAAACGTCCGGAGACAATACAAAATGTCCGATGAATGATGCAAGAAGCAGTGGCCGGTGCCTACTGTGAAATTTAAAGATTTGCTTTCATTTTCATATGTAATAAAGTACATGTACAATTTGTTTTAATTATTGAATTTTACTCAATTCGAACTTCATAAACAGCTTTGTACCTTATTAAGTGTTTCTTTCAAGACTGTTAGTGTTTTAAGAAGGCTGGTTTAGACATGTGCCAAGATCCTTTAAAGGTCTTTTAAAGAGTTCAGTGGTATGACAGTTGTTGAGGCCTGTTACTGTGGATATCCTGGGCACAGAAATCATAAACTGTGGCCTGAGCAAGCGAAGAACTTTCATAAAGAATTCCAGTGAGACTGGCTGCCAGTTGGTTGCTCTCAAGATTTTTCTAGCAGTGGTGCTGGGTCTTCTAACAGCGCTGAAAAGTCACTGGTTAGCTCAGCGTGGTTGGCTATAAAGTGGGAATGAATTGCGTTGTGCGTTTCCCCAAGTAAAATAACGTTTCTTCACTGCCCGGATCCTTGGCTCTCCTCGTCTGGTGTTCCTGATAGTAGGTTAGCCTTGTTGATGAAGAACCCTTAATCTACAGGCTAGTTAAGTCCTGATGCACAACATCATTTCAGAACTGGCTGTTCTAACTGTCTCTCTGTCTACCCGATTTTATCTGGATAGAAAACTTCATCGTCCATCCATGGTTTTAAAGGTCATCATAATGCAGATATTTTCCAGGTGCGACATCGTCTACAGCGACTGATAAAGCCAGTGACAGATGTTGCATAACCGTCCACGTCAACGTGAGCAGACAGCTGTCTCTGGTTTACCATAAGCCTGAGCTTGTCAAGCTTAGTTTGCCATTTTTTTATTTAAAATGGTACTCAATATAGTTAACTTTCTTGGTTCCAATTTAGAAGAGCTACTGCATATAGATAAAATGGTTATCTTCAGAGGAAAAGGCTGTAAGATGGTATAGGCAACCCCTCATTGCTGATTAGAATCTACCTGGTTGGAGGATCTAATTTAGTGCAATACTTTTTTGTGGACATTTCTGCTTTTAGTCAGAAAAGTTAGAAAATAAAATAGAAAAGCAGGTAAAGAGTGGAAAAAATGCATGTTGCTGTTCAATATCGAGTCTAATAAGGTATGCGTCTTCAAATTGCACTTTCTTGATTGTGCTTTGTACAAACTTTTTATACAGTATGTGTGTATTTGCATGTATCAGTACTGGCCCAGTTCTGACAGTGGGATTTTGGTAGATAATTCGATAATGCTGCTGGGTATTTGTTACATAATCTGATACAGATACTGTTGCATAATCTGATTCTGGTACTGGGTATTTGTTAAATAATGTGACACTGAGACCGGGTGTTGATTAAAGCTTGAAGCAAGCACTGTTGATTACGGATACCAGGAGCTTCTAATCACATAGGAATTCACGCCTACTCTGGGCCGTCCAATACCAATAAAATTAACAACCTTGAACAGTAATCGGTTCCTATTATAGACACCTTACCATGACTTAGACTTTCCTTTGATTTAGAACCACATCCAAAAGTCATTCAAAAACAGATTTCTGTCTGGCTCGGGATGCAGAACAATCAGTTCAAATATAAGGTAATAATTTACATAACTACCTAGCATTGATTTTTTTTTAACCCCCAAATATAATCTTATTGTTGTAACTTGCTTGTGCTTTGCTAAACATTAACAGCAGCTACACTATGCCCACAATTTTCATTATGAAAAGATGATCACATAATGCATAATACATATAGTACTCAAGTCTCTGTCTACTGAAGCAGACTCCTCGACTCTAATACATGACCTGTATAATAAGAGCATTTGCAGTAATGCCATAATACAAGCAATTTGCCAGTTTATTTAGTATTAAATTGATGAAGCTGGCAACTTAGTCCATACATGCATTATTCATGTGAATGATATCTGCTTTTAAACAGGCTTCATGTTGGCAATGATAAAGATTTATCTCATCAAAAAATTGGGCTGTAATACTAAAGGCACAAAACACACATTTGAGCATTTAAAATATATACAGTAACTAGCAGCAAGTTGTTGAGGTAGACTACTGTCTAAATTCCTTATACAGTATATTTGATGAATATTTATCTAAAGACAATGAATATTGCAGTCTTGGCCTGCTTCCATCCTCCAGAACAGTTCCAGAGACTTGTAGAATCTGTCCAGGTCCACTGCAATTCTGCTCTGGTGGCTCATTTTGGCGTAATTGTCACCTGTCTGTTACTGGCTATCTGCTATTATCTCTTATTAGCTCTCTGTTGTCTGTTATAACTCTTAATTCCTACTTGAAAACTCAAGGAGGTTTCCCTTAAATCCTATGAGTTCAGCAAGTTCAGCATGGCCGCTCCCAGCATGAACAGTAAACAAAATGTATTTTAATTAGTTATACTGTAAATCTATGTGATCTATAGCTAATGCTTCCATACCTTTATGAAGGTTTTAATAGCCTAAAACTGATTGCCATTTACAGAAGTCTTCAAGCACAGTATGGCTGATGAGACTCTTAACCACTGTAAAAGATTGTAAAGAGGGCCATATGTCCGTGAATAATGGTCCTAGCGGAGGTGGCTCAGAGCCCACAGCAGTCGTTTCCTGGACATTCAGTGGGTGGAATGCATAAAATCAGCAAAAGGCATTCTGATCAGCAAAGGCCCTCAAAAAAAAAAATGCATGACTTCATAATGCTCGCTGCACCACTTGCACATTACAGGAAATCGACTAACAAAAGACTGCTAAAACCCACCAATAATCCTGACATTACAAATATGTAATTTCCTACTGTTTAACCCAGTATCCTGGGGAAAGGCAGTGTACAGTATTAAATAGAGAAATAAAAATAAAATGTTATTACATGCATAACTGTGTTCTGCACAATTAAAAGTCCTGGTTTGACTTGAATGGCCCTCGTACATGATATTTCCATAAATAATCAACATATTTCGCGGCATGCCGGCTTACAGTAGTGTTTAGCACTGTCGCCTTTCACCTTGAAGTCCTGGGTTCGATTCCCGCGTCCGGTCTGTGCATGAAGTTTGCATGTTCTTGCTTGGTAGTTTTTTTTCCCAGGTGCTTTGGTTTTCTCCCGCAGTCCAAAGACATGCAGATTAGGCTCACTGGCTTTTCCAAATTGCCCATAGTATGTAAATGTTAAACGGATGTCCTACCATGGTTTTACAAAATGGGAATAAATACAGCGGTCACCATTGGCCTTTACGGACGCTAGTTGGACTACAAAGGTTTCTAGATGTATGGAATCAACATATTTGCTTGTTAAATCCGTAACAATGCCTGTACAGTTCATAGTTTTGTGGAAGAAAATATACATTCCTCATCACAGTTAGCTAGCTAGCATGTTGCAGACAAAAGATGAACATAGAATTCGGGATAGAGTTACTGGACCTCTGCTTATCTTCTCTTCTGTTCGCCTTCGGTTATTCTTTTCTTCCTTTTAATACACACAACATATTACTTTAACCTCGAAAGCTATGTCAGCCAATGCAAAAACATTTTACAAAACACTGGCAAAATGCCTACAAGTACAAGCTCGCTGTGCGCTCCGTCTCTTATTTCCATCAGCTCTCACTTCAGCAATACACTTTTTACCAATAACAGTACATTATCATTACAGCAGGACGACTCTCACTCAGCCGTACCTCCACCAACAACCATACGCCTGTTCCTAACAAGCCATACAGACACGTTGTTGTGTCTCATCACCAGAGAGAAGTGAGCACACAGCGTGACAGAACACCCACACCGTTCCACAATCATATGCCTCTGCTTAAATGTCAGTCCACTTTAGAGAATATGCTGTTCTTTATGAATGAGATCATCTGAAAAATGTCTTATTTCTCTACCATTTTATGCAAATCACTATTCTGGTCAAGGACACAGAAGACACACAGTAAGGTGTGTAAGTATTAAGAGGTGCTTAAGCTGAAACAGGAATAAACATGTGCTACATACAGCAGCGCACCCACCGTGACAGGACACAGGAAAACACTGCTCTCTAAAGCGCATCATATGAAACAATTTCTTTTAGCGGCATGCATAACATATAATAACAAAACTGTAAAGTTAATATAATAAATTATATAAATATAAAATCAAGAAAATGTTTATTTATGGAATATACGGTGGGGTGTTCAACTCAAACTGGGACTGTTGATTGTGCAGAATAAAAAACAGTTATTAAAAGTGTTAAAAAATCTCCTGCTGCACTAATGACCTTCTCCCAGTGTTTCACTAAAGCTTGGATACGGTGAAATTTTTTTATGTTCCCCCAAAGCCATGCTCGGACTGTCTGCTTTACCGTACGTCTGAAACGCTGGCTTCCCAGGAACTTCTTTATTGGCACAAACATATAAATGGCTTGGAGCGAGGTCAGGGCCTGTAAAAGTCCTAGCTGGGAGTCCTAGACTAAAAGTGATTTAGGAAACTTCTCAGAGTAACTCTGAGTAGGATAAGTACAAAAACCTTTATCTTAGTGAGGATCTGTGGTTGACCCTCTAGGGATGATGCAGCAATTCAAGGACTGTGATTGGTTGCTAAAAAATAACCTTTGACCTCTGCAAAGGTCTTGAAATGCACTCTGTGTGAAAATAGAATATATGATAATAGAAAAGACAGTGTAATCATAATGCTTGTATATAAAGAAATTGTATAATCATGACTACAGACTATTTTATGCAAAGTGTCTGTTATAGGCTAAATATCTCAAAGATAGTTAAAACAGACAGATGTTGAAAACGTGTCGACTTTTGAAGCAACCAGTTTCCATGCAGTAGTTACTATATTTAAGTTCTTACATACATTTCCTGATTTTATGTAGCCAACAATCCAAGAGAGATTGAAGGAAGTAAAACAACAAAAAAACCAAATTGGACAGAAGAGCAGTGTTTACTTTTAGCTTTACATTTAGTGTTTGGAAAATATTTCTTCTTTCTGCCATTTTGTCCTCTGCTATAGAAACTCTTAAGTCTCTTGAATGTCGTCCTCTCTATTCTTAATCATTTTTATCTAAGGAGCTGTTTTTAGGGCTAAGATGTTTCATGAATCATTTTTATCTTTACTAAGATTTAGTCCTAAATTTAAGGGGAAATTCTAAGAAATTTCTAATAAGTCTAATAATTTTCTTAGAATTTCGTCACTAGGAGCAACTTTTAGTCTTAAGAAGCTTTTGTGAAGGGCCTGGACTGTACGGGAAACGTGGCGATACCTCCCAGCTGAGTTCTTGCAGTGGGCTGTGAGCCCCCTCTGCCATCATTCATAGATGTACAGGCTGCTTTACAATGTTAACACAATTCCAACGCTCTACTGCGCTAACAGTCTTATCACTGTATTGTTTCTGAAGTCTTCTGTAAATGTCAATCAATATTATGCTTTCATTCGTGAGGGGAATTACTGGTCCTGGTATGACTTAAATATCCCTTGTTATAGTTATAGACATTAAATAAAGCCTTTTTAATATAACTGCTTTGTTAGCAAACCTACTGAAATGGTGAGGTGATATTTTCATCATATTACCCAAACTTTTAAACCAAATTTTTCAATAATATTTTGAGACCCTAATAAAATCACAAAAAAATATGCAATATTTGCACTTTTTATTTCATTTATTAAAGTATTGTATATTCAATCTTCACATGAAAATTTAGATGATAATTGCATAGTATTAAGAGAAAGGTTTTTCGACATTATGATAACTCCCATTGTAATATTTCCCATAAAACATATAAAGTGCCATAAATAAGGCTCCACTGATACTGAAATACAAAAACGGTCCTGAATCATTTTCAGCACATGTGCTGCCATGTGCTTTAAAGCTGAGCTAATAGATATGGGCAATTCTCAGCAATTTACATCGGCTTGATGCGTCCCTGTGCGCCGGGAGACAACAACAACAAAATAAAAAGAGTGTGTAATAACAGCACAATTAAATTAACCAGGGACATAATTACTATGTTTATTTGGCTGTTTGGCGGACTCCTTTTTAGAACGAACGGTCTCTGCTGGATTAGCAAAACAAAACAAGCACGTGAAACCAGTGGTCTGATGATATTACTCATCATCCTCATTCACATTGCCTGTCTTTCTGCAACCACAACAACTCATCAGCCAGAATAAATAAACACAGAGCTGACATTAATTTATGCGGCAAAGTCCCGAGAGAAGATTTGATACCCGGAATGTAAAAGAGCGGGTCACACTCCTGCAGGATTGCTCAGCGTGTGTATGAGCGTGTAATCCAAATATATGCCCAGGCACACTGCAGTACTTCCCATCTTTGCTCACAGACGTACCTGTTAGTCTTCCAGATGTGAATGGTCTCCTCGTCGACGTTTTCGTGTTTGAAGGCCTGCTCGTCTAGGAAGTCGAAAAAGTATTTGATGGCAGGTGGCACCACAGTTCCTGAACACAGAACGCTGCGGAAGAAGTCATCGACAAACTGCTGCAGCGTGCCCTGGAAGCATAAAGAAGCATAGATAGAAAGAAGCATAAATGCTGTGAAAGTAATCAACGCCTCTACATCTGTATTGTTCAGAGAAGGTCAGATCAAATCAAAGCATGAATGATGTCTAACTGAACATTCATCAACAAGATTAATGACACAGGGAGACACGCACACCACGCGCAAACACACACTCACACACACTGATGAAGAAAAGATAGCTAGACAAATTATGCTAGCAAATTGCACAATGCTTACTTAAAATGCTGTTATTATTTTCATTAGGAATAATTGTACTACTTTATGTTTCCTCATACTGTCCTTTATTAAAACTGTGTTATAACAAATCATTTTATTTCATACTTTAAGAATATTTGAAAAGTATTTAGAAGTAATTATGACTATTTTCCTTCTTTTGTTATATTGCAGACTTGATATAATACAGTACATTTATGCAATTTTCTCCCTCATCAGTATGCAAAAAAAATAATGATAATAATTCAGAGGCGTGCTGGCTGTTTGCTATAACACTTAAAATCTAACTCCATTTCCATCCCCATTTCCACTGATCCTTCTTGAAGGCACTGCTTTATCAACTCTATCTGCATAATGAAGCATGCTGGTGAAAGCATCACAGTGTTGGGATGTTTATTAGGCAGGGCAGAATTTACAAATTAACTCAAATCCTTGATGCAAATCAGATTACTTGGGCTGAAGGCATATACTGTATACGAACTAGATAAACTTTCCATAAAGTCACCCATAGGTTTCCTGAAGAGCAGTTTTGAACTGTGGTAGCTCTGATTGTCACCATCTTGGCAGGAGCTAGATTCTTAATCCAACCTAAATGATTTCAGTTAGCAGGTTATCTAAAAATTCTGAGGCATGCAGGCTGTTTCTTATGACACTTAAAATCGAGCTCCATTTCCGTCCCTATTTCCACTGATCCACCTTGAGCTCTTGCTAGGGACTGATTCACTTGATTGGACATGACTTGGAAAAGCACAACTCGGTCTGTACAAAGCCCCACAGCTGACAATGCCTGACAGAGCAACAAACAAGCCATGATGTGAAAGGAATTGTCTGTAGACCACAGAGACAGGATTGTGTTAAAGCACACATCTGAGGCTTTCTTTGAAAGTCTTAAAGAAAACAGTAGCTTCTGTCATTCATAAGTATGAGAATGTTAGCACCAGTAAGACTCCTTGAGCTTGCCACCTGGACAAACTGAGCAAACAATCTCCCGTGTGGAAAAAGGGCATCTTTGTAACACTCCCAGAATCCGGCTTTATTCCGTGGTAAAAATTCACATGAAGAATCAGTTGTGGTTTGTCTAAATTTCAGTTTTCTGATGAACGATTGATTATGTCATTTGAAATATTAGTCAATTTGATTAACTGAATCGATGGATCAGATTCATTCAGAATCGATTCATACCATTTTTTATTATTATTAATTAAAAAAACTAATTAGAATTAAAAAATCTAAAAATGACAAATTTTATGAAAGTTTTTGCACAGCTTTTGCAGTAAATACAAACTGGTTCTATCGTCTGCAAACTCTAGCATTTTGTGAGATCATTGCTTATCCTTCTTTTGAGTTTATGGCCGTGTGGGTGCACTACTATCATCTACTAGACTGGAGTGTGGAGCAGAAGATAGGCAGGATATTTTAGTATATTTTACTTTTAAACAGTAAACATTAGTGCTTTCTATTAAAATGTAAAATTTTACTGAATCTAATCAACAGTCTACCTATGATTTACAGCTCTACTGATAAAAACTAAATCAAACCCTTTGACCTTAATGTCAGGTTTAACATGGTTGAGACGCAAGACACTGCTTTATTAACTATATCCGGATAGTGAAGCATGCTGGTGGAAGCATCATAGTGCGTGGATGTTTATTAGCTACAGGTACTAAAATGCAGGCCTGGATCCAAAAATAAACAAAAAGTCACCCATAGGTTTTCTAAAGAGTGATTTTGAAGCTCAACTGTGGGAGCTCTGGTTGTCGCCATCTTGGCAGAAACGGACTCCCTAAATTCTGGTTAATCCTTCAGTGGACACATGGGTAGAACAAATAGAACCTGGCTGTTGCTTGAAACATGCCTATTTACCTCAGTTACCACATGCTAGCTTAGATTTAGCTTCGCTAAAATGTTAGAGTGGCTAATGTTAATTTATATGCTAACTTTACTTTGCATTTGATTGACTGAACATCCTGTGTCGACTTCTACATTTCTTGAGGTAAATTAAACTAAAATGATTTTAGTTAGCAGGTTAGCTAAAGTCATGCATATTAGACAGTTAGCATCTTTACAGCACTTAAATTATGTACAGTATAATTTCATAACTTAATATAATTTTAACTAATTAGTTACATAAAAATTATAGATCTGTATAGCTGTCATGAATAGGATATCTAGCTATGAAGAACAAAAATGTGTGGGTTTTTATTTTATTTTTTGTAAACAGGTTTATTTCTGTTGTGAAGAGGGTCTATGAAAATTCACTTGCTTTTGGAACTAGCCCGGTCCTACAGGAACTGCATGTTTTATCCCTTCCATGATGGCTTCACTTTTCATAACCAGTGGTTGCTCCTTGGCTGATGAAATGACAGATGCTCAAAACACAAACTCAAAAAAGGCATCAGGACCCTCAAAGAGCCCTAAATTGGTGGCACAACTATGCCCCACAGAGAACCAAAATCAAGCTTGCAGCATCATGCCCATGACAAAGGCAATAATCACTGCCTAGAATCCTAACCCTCAAAGGTTGTGAATGACTTCATACAATTTCCTTCTGATTATTATGAATCCTACAACATTAATAATAAAATGTAAGTGCAAAATAAACATTTTAATTGTGGCGTAGCCTTTGGAACTTTGTATTTTATCTCATATCTGTAATATATCCTGACATATTGGAGACTTGTGACATTTTATTGCATAGTTGTCATACTGATTTAAATGTCAGATCATCATAATCCTGGCACATAAGATGGAAAGGCATGTTAATCCTTATGCCTAGGGTGTCTGACACAACCATGCACTTCTGCCCTAAAAACATATTGATCTGTCCTGAACTGGAACACACGCAGTCTCCCCGATGAAGCCACTTCCTTTTGTTTACTTTGCTGAGCGAGTGTGAAACATGCCCTAATTGCCAAATTTGCTTCAATGAAAACATGAACACACATCAAACAGCCAATCACACAGGAAGGCATTTAGGCAAACTGGGCAGATGGCAGGTTTAAGCTTCAATCCCTGGATGCAAGCTCTGGAGTTTAGGTGTATAAGGATGTGTGCCACTGAAGCAGAGAATTGCCACTGAGGCTGGCTCATTAAATCTTGCATTTTGTTTCAACTAGCAAATGAGATTTTCCACCTGAAGATTTGATTTGGGCTATCTTTCACACTGGAACTGGTTACGGTAATATTTGCAGAAGGTTGGATCAGTGTTTCGCTGATTTGGACATGGAGTCTACCTTGACCGAGAGCAGACGAGTGAGATAGATCTCTGTGATGGCTTTGGTCATGGACTTATCCTTAATGCTGCCTCTTTTTGACTTCACGTCATCCAGCTCATCAGCCGGCCTGACCAGATGGAACACTTTATCGTCCTCTAGCAGGGCATTTCCTATGAGGAAAGAGAAGGGATTATGTAGGCATGTGGTGCAGCTGTTGCGGTGCTTTATCTACATGCTACAGATTCACAAGGCAGTGTGTGTATATGTGTGTGTGTGTGTGTGAATCTATAACAAGGTACATAAACAACACGGTAGGAATATTCTTAAATCCAGTCATGCTAATGATGTTCTTGCACAAAGAACAGTACTTACTCTCCTCATGGTTGTCGTGGTTTTGGTCATAGGACTGCTGTGTGTGTAAAACCCTGGAAAGGATTAGCATGGCACCGTCTCGAACCTGCAAGAGAAAACACATACGCAGACGTTCAAACCCGATCTAAAGTTATCACTGACACCCGGCTGACTAAGTGCTAGGTCTCTAATCTAGCAATAAGGATTGAGACTCACATTGTAGTGTGCTAGTGTGTTAAGGCGTCTCCATCTGCCTTCTTTCTGCGAGGTCACGTCAAGATCTGACAGGATCTGCCCTGTGGAGCCAGGGCGCCACTCTGTGGAGGGGCAACAGAATCAATCTTTCAGAGAGTCTTTCGGGCTGAAACAAACATGCCAACCTGGGTTTACTCATTGTCCACCAATACCAACACGCCTTTATTAACTTCTCTCTCGCTACTTTCCCCTTGGGGAAGAAACCCTATCAGCATCCAAGGGTCACTGTAATGCAATACAGCTCAAGTCAAGGTTGCAAATAAGGCACTGGAGACCTGAAGGATCAGTATTGCTGCAGACGTGAGGAACAGAGCTTGCCCTGAAGGCTTTGCGATCGAATTCAATTTCAGAAACAAAAGAGATGTGGACAAAGATGTGTAACAAGTAAATTACTGATACTTCTAATAAAATATTTAATATTTCATAAATATTAGGTTTGCCTCGTTTAGATTAGGGCGCACTGTAGACAGCTAGTGCATCTATAAGTGAATAATGATCCTGACCCTGTGACTCTGCTGTTAGCAAGTCAACAAGCTCATGACTGTGTGTTTATAGTTTAAGGGGAGAAAAAAAAACATTGCAGTAGACATTGCACTTTTTTCTCTGAATAAAAGGCAAAAAGAGTGAGTGATAGTATTTAGACACGTATATGACGCACATATGAAGTCAAGTTAATCATATTTGTAGACACATTACCATCATTTTTGGCTCAAAAATCTAGTGGAAAACATTCACAGACGAGTGCAGGTTATTATAACAGTAAAGAAAAGACTAAAACACGACAGTATGACGATAAGTATGATGGTCAGGTGTTTACAAACATTTGACCATATACAGTAGTGTACAGACAGGCCAGGAACAATTTTATCTTGTAATCAAGAATGCAGGAAGCGACTATGCACTTTGTATTACTGGCACAAATACGGCACCTGAAAGGGGCAGTTATTTATAGCCACTGAGTTATAATATCCGACTACGCCAATCATGCTTAAATAGTAATAATACGAGGAGCGTTCAAGTCAACCCGGGACTTAAAATGAAAATTCTCATGAATGAAGGTGCAAAACCAACGATGAGACTCATAGCTACAGTAAAACAAGAAAGGTGCAAAAGATTCAAAGAAAGTCGTACATCCGTGACCCGACTGAAGTGTCATCATGGAGCCCACTGCAATCATTCTCATAAGCATTCAGTGACTAGAACACCTGATTCCTAAAAAAAACAATGGATAACTTGTCGCTAAATTGTGGAAGAGGAGTTATTGCCACATCCCTCTGTATAGTCCTGACTACGCTCCAAGCCATTTACACGTTTGTGCCTTTAAAGGAGTTCCTGGGAGGCTAGCGTTTCAGAGATGAAGCAGGTAGTCCAGTCATAGCTCCGGAATATTGATAAAACTTTTTACCTTGATGGTATCTCGGCACTAGTGAAATGCTGGGATAAGTGCATTAATGTAGCAGGGAATTATATGGAGAAATAAAGGGAGTTTTTACTCTTGTAACTGTATTTTGTTATTCTTTAATATTAAAAGTGCGGGTTTGACTTGAACTCCCCTCATAATAACTGTTACATAACGGACATACTGCTACAGGCTTACCAAGTGTAACACTATCCACTTTGGGCCTCTGTGAGTAGGGTAGGTTCTTGTACACCTGCTCAATGATCTTTTCTTTCACCTGAGAAATAGTGTCACAGTCCAGCACCTTCACCGGAGTGATGTCAGGACCCTCACCCTGAACCAACACCTGTAGGGTCTGAAATAGACAGAAAGAGAAAACATGGTCATACTGTATATACAGTATACAACAAAAAACAAATAAAGGTTGTGTTCGAGTTAGTCTTACCAGCATGGAGTACTCCACATCATCACCCAGCAGGCCTGTGTCATTGAGTGTGTATTTCGCCTTCTTCACCTGGGCATCCACTGGACCTTTCTCTATTTGATGCTTTATGGCTCGGAAGAGTTTATACAAAGGTTCTCCTGCAGAGTCCTGCAGATATAAATGATAAATCAGTCACACAACGCTCTGGCAAAGTGTTCTTCCCTTAGAGCTGGTTGTCTTCATCAACTATGATAGGACATGTAATAGTTCCTCTTCACATACTGTATGCACAGCTGTGTATTTCTGTTACTTCTTAATGTTAAGTAAAACACCATCAGTCACTTCTGACATTTATTTTATATGACAGTCATAATGTTTAATAAATGTCACATCTCAAAAGGGTATGTGGCAATAAGCAAGTGAAAGGAATAACCCAATTTAGTTTGAATGTTCTTGAAACGTTTTTTTTCTTTCTTTCACAAAACATAAAAAATCGTTACAGACCCCGGAATCCATGTGAATTATATTTAAAACATCTTAACAGACACAGGGTAGAATATTTTCCTATCATCACAATATGTTGTTTAGTGAAATATGAGGTTTCAAAGTGCTGATTTCAAGTGTTATAGTTTTACAATAGCCAAGCTGAGACAGCAAGACTCTCTGTGCTGTGCTGAGGCCTGCATTACCTTTAGGAACTGATAGAGGCAGATCGACATCCAGTTACACAGCATCCTCTCAACTACCGTCTCTGACCTTGAGATGAAAAAAATACATGCACACATGCTTATTATATAACCAATAATTATTTGCTCTTTTACCCCTAAATGTGCCAAATGTTAGTGATTAGCAGTTAATGAACAATTATGAAGTAATCAAGGAGCGGGATAATTAGTGTAGATCACTGGCTGATTGAGAATTATAATTAAACTAGCAAAAAGTGGCAGGCCAGTAAATGGCTAAACAGATTAGCGAACAGGGCAAAGCCAGGATAAATGTTTATCCGATATAATGCTCATAAGCAATGTTTACGTTTTAAGCTCTAGGGGAGGAAATGGAAAGTAGAGCAAAATGAAGAGGTTTTAATCTCTGTAAACAGAAGTAAATCAACTTTACAAAAACGCATCTTTTCTTATAGAAATGCTCGTTCTAGTTTGGTAAGAAAACAGCTCTGATCATTTTTTAAAATAAAGTTAGCTCACCTGCGCAGCATCAGTTTAGGGTTTTTACTCTGTACATACTCCTCCATAAGCCCTAACAGCAATGTCCTCATGATATCCGTGTAATATTCCAGCTTCCCATGCAGGGCCACGGTCAGCAGAGATGCAAAGTACACCTTCGCTCTCGCATTGAAGTCTTGACGAGCCTCCAGAGTCCGAATAAACTACAAAAAATAACAGAGGTTTATCAGTTTGGATCATGAATCACATGGGTTTTAAGAATGTCCTCTAAAAGTTACTCATGAAATTTTATATGATTATGGAAATTATAACTTAATTTGCCATGTTGGTTTTATACCTGGGAGTAACGTTTGCTTTGATTAAACATATTAAAACTCAATAAGTAAAACAGACATGATAGAATTACACTTTTGTGTATTGTGGCTTTGTCACTGTGAATTGGCTTGTGTAATTCAGAGAACCTCTACGCTATGTTGATGGGGGCTTAATGCCCCAATGTTGAACCACACCTGGTAAATAAGTCTAAAGTGGAGAGCTGAGGCAAAATAGGCTTAAAAAAACACAATAAAGTTAGAAAAAAGTACATTTATCTCATGTTACACTAATGAGCATTTTACGGTTAAGGGCCTTGCTTAAAGGGTCCAACAGTGGCAGCCTGGAAGTGCTGGGATTTGAACTCATGACCTGCTGATCACTCCCGGTTGAGGTCAGTAAGAAATGGTTATGTTCACTCATAACCTGCTTATATGATGAAGAGTAGAGCTGAAGTGTACTTCCAATAGAGAATGTGATGGACAGTGTGACATAGCTGAGACTTTTGCAAAGGAAACTTGCTTTGGCAAAAAGGTAGGGAAAGAGTCTTCTTAAATGTGCATACAATAAGGGCTCTGGTATGAATGTTTTCAGCTGAAGATAGTTCCTCTCCTATTCTGCTTTAGACGGTTTTGGGGATAATTCCCAAGTCCCAAGCTAAAGGCATTACAGTAGGAGCTTTTCCCAGTGGACAAGAAGCTTGCTTATATGAGATTTTAAAGGCTGACACTGCCTGCAGGAATACCTGCTAGAAACCCCACAGTGCTACTAAGAGACTTGACCTGTGATCACTTTGGGAATAACAGCAATACTTGAAGGGGTTTGAGAGCAATAAACAGCTTTCTAAATATGAATCCAAGCAATGAAATGTTATTTGACTTTTATTCAGGCTGCTGTCATGAACACTCTGAACGACGACAAGATTGATTATAGTGCTGCACTCAAGGCAATGTTGCAACTATTAATTCCCTGCCTCCAATCAGTAAAATCCACAGAAAATGTCTCCCCGAATTGAGGTTTCGAACTCCACCAGTTACCAGTGCCTTTGCCGTTTAAATAGTGATGTCGAATCAACATGGCCAATCAAAGAGTGAAGAGTGTTCTTGGTTAATCTAAAACCCTGACTATACTAATCACTGTTTTGAGAAGGTAATCATTAGATGTCATTACTAGCTACTAGCATGAGTGTACCTGGGATCAACACTTGGTAGTGAGATTTACTGTACCAAGTAAATCAAGGTGAGATTCCTGTCTTACTTGAGGGCATCAATTGTAGCAAGTATTTGAGTCAGAGCGAAAACTGAGGACCATGTTGAAGTCCACACAGGAACTATAGGATGCACTGGTGGACACAATAGTGTGGGAAACCTTCATGTTAAACCTTCTATTGATTTGATTCAAAGGCATTCTGGCCTCAGGAAGGATTGATGGGATCATGCACAAGTGTAGGGTTGTTCAAGGATGGGTTTTTCTTTGCATACTGTTGAGCAATAGAAAGAGCATTTGGGGGAAGCCAGCTGGCTGGTCAGTTATACCAAGCATGTCCCAGTAGACTAAGACCCTGACCCAGGAACCACTAGTGTGGTTATATTTTATGGTCAGCTTGGGGAATGTCTCAAATGCCCTAAGACGGGTCTGAGCCGATGTTTTTACCTTATCGGCACTGTGATCCCCATCTGCTCTACCAGAAATAAAATGAATAAAATCGATAAAATGACCCTTAATGCTCTCTGAAATAATTGAAACAACTTTAACAGAGAAAGTTATGGGGTCGTTTTTGTAGCTACCAAATGACCAGGTTTGTTTATTAGATTTAGATCATTCTTAGATAACGTGTAAACGCTTTAATCTGTTTGAATTAACTGAGATGAAATGCAGTAAGGATTTACTTGTGCCATTAACATAAACCCCCAGAAGGTAACAGCAATAGCTTTGTGCTATAATTGTAATAATGGGATTTAATTATCTGAAGTTGAGAAGTGAATTATGCTGTATTTATATTTAGTAAGCTGTTCCTCCAACTCAAAAGACACCAAAATAATTGCATTTCCTCTTTCGTGACAAGGCGTTATTAAGTAGGACTGTGGTTGAAAACTGGATTAAAAGTGGTATGAAGGATTCGGAAGGGAAAACCTCGTGATCAGAGGACTTAATAATTCACAGGATTAATCTTAGCTCATGGCTACGGCCTCAAGCAAGACACAAAGTCGGACTGTCACAAAAAAAAAAAAAAAAAAAAAAATCGGCTGATGCAGACTGTTCTGGGACAGAAATTGAAGCTAAATAACTGAATGTAATCTGAAGTGTGCAGACATTTGTGCATGAGAGCAAAAACATTGTCGTACAGTGATGAGGAAGGTCTTGCTGTTGAGCAGGTTGGAGAACTGATTAAGAGCCTGAGCCACTATGGCTTTGCGGGACTCTGGGATATTCAGTTTGCCGGTGATCATGACATCATTGGCTCCGTCTTTTGAGGGTAGGAAGAACACACGGTCCGTGTAGGTTTTATAGTCCAGAAATGGGATTCGTCCCTCGCTTATGTCATTTGTGTGGTCCTCCATTTCAATCATCAGGTCTGCAGAGAAGCACAGACATTGTAAAAAGTTAAAGTTTTTTTGTTCGGTTTTGTTTAATTGTTTTTGGTAAACGGTTTACATTTAATAACCTGTGAATTCTTTCTTGCAGCGGTCACGCACACTCTCCTCCAGATTCTCTAACTGATGCTTCACCTTCTCATACTCCCGCTCTGCCTGCTGGCTCTTCCTCCTTAAAAACAGAATCCGAGTGAGGATTTGAAATAAAAAAAAAAGCAGTTATAACCCTCTAATAACTCATTATCAGGTTATTATTAGGTTACATAATTTCATGCTGCATACGAGTGCATCAGCTAACTCTCTGAACGTCTGATTACCTGTAGCACACAATGGAGATCGCTATGATCAGGAGCATTGGGACGATCACTGCAGGGATAATAATCGTATCCAGTTTCACCTCGTACTTCCTCTCGTAGTGCACCGAGCCAACCACCCACTCACCATTACCAAACTTAATCTGTGACGGAAAACAAAACAACAGGTCAGGACTTCAATTACCACACACAAGGCATCCTGGGAACGACTAATGTTACATTCTATTTCCTGCCGCATCAAGCCACGATTAACCAAGACATGCGTTCATCTAATAACTCTATTCTTAAACAACTTGATCTGGGTGCCTAATATGAAGGCTGACGTTTATTAACCCATAAACATGCCCAGAGTGAAGTATGGAATGACAGGGAGACGCGGAGGAGCTGTGAATTGAGAACCCACCAGAAGGTCTAGCGGTTCAGATGTCGTGTCTCTGCGCTGTCTCTTGGAACGAGACCTTGGGGTGGTGGTGGGTGGATCCAGGAACAGCTTATCATCCTGAAGCGTGTTCACGTTACAGGACACGTCACCCACAAATGCCTCCGCTTCCTTCGCTGTCATGGCTTTGGAAAAACCACGACCCTGGACAACACGACATACATAAATTTAAATAACAAATCAGCTCCCAAAAAACAGTTCCTTGTTAAAAATATCCCCATTTTACAACACACGAAACCTGGATTGCCAACGGAAACCTATTTATAAACAAACAGCATGAAGATGATTTGCAAGACGCACCGTGACAATGATCATGCTGTTCTCTGGGATGACTTTGTTCGGGAGCTCGTTGAAGGAGGGGTTTGAGTGGTAATCGAATGGCTTCAGCTCCTCAATCAGGTTGTCCAGCTGGATGAAGGTTCTGAAAGACTGGCTCTCGTATGTTCTGTTGATGGCAGGGGAGAGGAACTGCAGCACAGTGTCGTTCTTACTGTGGGCCTCCTGACTAAACTGAAAATAGGGAAGGAAGACAGGGGAAAGTATGAAATTCAAACTGCCGTATTTCCACACGCAAACACGCACGCGGTGAGAAATGAGGACCGTTCACTGGAGCTGCCCTCTCTATTAATCAAGCTGAACAGCCAGGCCTTGTGTTAATGCAGCTCCTAAATGAAAGTGAATTAGATTTCTCCCCTCATTCCCCCTTTCCGTGTAGGAGTTCACCCACTCAACATTTACGGCTCTGCTCAGCCTATACGACACATTCCAATTAAACAGCCATATATTTTATATAAAACTTACAACAACAAAAAAAAAGTATTTGTTGGCTGTTTTTGCTTTTTTTTTTTTTTTTTTTACAGAAATGCATGAGGCTGCGTCTAAAAACGTTTCATCAGCTAATACACTTCGAAACCAGCAGTTTTTACCCCAAGGTAAATGCTTGTTTACTCTTCAGGACTGAAATTAAACTAAAAGTCTTGCATTTTATTACAATATTTACTAAAGTGAAGAATATTGTGGCGGCACACATGTACCTCCATAGGCGTGTGAGGTCCAGACCACTCATCAGCTGAAGTTTGCACTATGATGGTGGCTTTCTGAATGAGGTCGAAACCAGAACCCATCACTCGGATCTTTCTCCCGCCGCTAAAAGAGTCCAATGCGAACAAAGTGGACAAAATCAGAAACCGCGTATAATAGACATTTCACCACATTGCACCAGACAGGATTGCTTTTTAGTCTTCAGCACTGCAAATGACAGTGCTGTCAAACGTTTAAAGGGGTCCTATTGTGCAACATTCGGATGGGTCTATGTACCAAACAAACAAAACAAATGTGTGAGGAAAAAAAAAAGGAAACATTCCCTGCTGTTAGTCCTTTTTCCACCGTTTTCTTGGCTGGAGCTTAAACAAGCCAATTTGATTTTCCACCTATTGTGACCTCATATAAGAGGATCACCTTGTCCTGCTTGGTGTTCAGCTCTAGTGATTTCTGGAGTGTCGTAGCTCATTTGCATAAACACTGAAATGGTGCGTTTGCAGGAGGAGTGACATAAAGTGGAGGTATGACAAAATATATTATCTGAGGGGTATTTCAGCTGGAGCAACAACAGTTATGGAACCTTTAAATATGAAGAGAAATAAGTAACTTCCGGCATCTATGTCTTAATGTCTTAAATCCAACACAGCAGTTCTGTTTTGCTTTTTATGTTTGAGTACGTTCAGAGCCCTGATAAACTGTTTGGAGTTGAAAACTGAAAGGCAGCTGGGCAAAGCATTCCCTTCACTCTATTCGTTAAAGAAAGGCCGAGCCGGTCTGAGCTCACCAGTCGAAGCTGCTTTTGGGTCGGTGGTCTGAAATGTCCGGGTTGCTGGAGAACTGGAAGAATGAGGGCACCTGAATGCTGGTGTGTTTCCCGTAGTGCACAGTGACAGGCAGGGGGTCAGAGGGCACTTTTTCATTACTGTACTGCCCCACTTTACACGTAATCTGCTTTCCAAAATTCTCACTAATAACAAAGAGAGAGAGAGAGAGAGAGAGAGAGAGAGAGAGATTGATCCAGTGTGAAAAAAATGAATTAAGCAAAAATGGCACATGAAATTAGTAAAAAAGGCAAGCAGCAGAGAGGAAAATTGAGGGGAAAGGTTAAGATAAGTGGGGCGTTATGAATAAGGAAGGAAAATGTGAAACATCTAAGCAGAAAGTGAGAAAATGTACGGGAAGGCAAATAAGGTCACGTACACGGCAAACTCGGACAGGCTATGAGTAATTACTTTCCTCGACGGTTGCCGAGGCGATTTTACACAACTGTGCCTTTTTCAGTAACAAAGCCAATTACAGGACTACATCACCCATGATGCAACACTGCACTCACACTGGGCATGCCACTCCACCCACAGAGATGTCAATGTCTTCTTTCGAAGCCGTATCGAGGTCAGTGCCGGTAATGGTGATGATTGTTCCTCCCGCTCTGGGACCGCGTCTGGGCTGCACCACCTCGGGCTTGGGGTCCTGCGAATGCAATAATGAGAGTGAAAGCGAGAAGAAAAAAAAAAAAAATTACAGTGTATTGCAACATGTTACACCATTCAGTTTTCTTTTTTAAAACTCAGAGCCACTTGTAATAAGTGGACACATGAAACAGGAGGGTCCAGTCAAAGGGGGTGAAAAAAAAAAATAATTGTCTTTTTCTTTTTCTCAAGGGCAATTGAATATAATCTTACCACTGTTTTGTCGACTGGAGCTACTGGCTTTAGTTTTGCTCTTGTCACCATTTCAGATCATTTGCTGGTCCTCATTTATATTCATCGACACGCATACACTATCCAGCCAGATTTTAAAAAGCAGGTAGCTTCTCTCAAAACGGTAATGCGATTAGGCAAAGAAAAATGAACACTTCCAAAACTAAGCCGATTGTAACATTACAGCCTGCCGTCTAAAAGTAGTCTTCGAGCCTGTGCATCCTGAGAGTGAGGATCAGTTGGGGGCTAATTGAGTGAGCTGTAGCTTAAAAAACTGGCAGTGAAAGACATTAACTCTGTTACCACCTACTCATAACTGTATCATAACTCCCTCGAGTTCTGGTCTCATATCCTCCCCAGGCTGTACTGACACTCAGGCTCTCTCTCTCTCTCTCACACACACACTAACACACAAATGCACACACAAGCACAAACACGCGCATACACACACACACAGTGCTGTCAGCTCTCTGAATAAACAGAGCCCTGTGTAAAGCCCTGTGGGAGGGATAGAACAACGTTAACGCCCTATAATACTGATGCAATAAAATGTGCTAATACACGAAAATTAGCGTCTGCTCCTAACCTGACGGATAAATATTGCACCGTGGGGACAACACACATCATCCTGTAGCCACAGGCTCCCTTTTTTGGGGGAGAAAATGAAATGGACTGCCGTTAACGATACAGTGGTGTGTGTGGAGTATTCTGCAAGGTCAAACCGTGTATAAATATAGAGAAGAGAGAAACTATTATACTTAATTGCTGTTTATTTCTTGTGTCAGGATGTTGATTCATTTTTTTTTTATAACTGCAGCTCAGACAGCAGTACTATAGTGTTTATACTGTATAATAAGAATATGCACAGGGCATTGTGGTCACTCCTAGATGAGTTTAGGAGACTAAATGGTCTAATAAGACTAAATACTATAGAATATACAGTATATACTATATATATATCACAATTAACTGTATATATTATAATACTGTTCAAGTGTTATAATACTGTTTACTTGTCATATGCATGTTAACACAGGGCCAACAGTACAATAAAATGCTTAGGACCTGAAGAGCCAGTCAACTTGTATATGTGTATATGTGAGTATGTGTGTGTATATGTGTATATTTAAGTGTGTGTATACTATATGTGTATATGTGTGTGTGTATGTGAGCACACGGTTTTGTGTGCGGATATATAGTGTATATATATATATATATATATATATATATATATATATATAAGTAAGTGCATGTGTGTATGTGTTAATGCACATGGTGACATACTGTATATTAAACCTACACATGATTTACATTACATTTGTATTGCACAATGTTAATAAATAAATTTTAAGGTGTCCTAGTGAAAAAAAAAAAAAAAACATGAATGATATAACGGGCATCTGTTGTGACATAATCAAAATAAAACACTTCATCCGGTGCTGTTTATCCTTTGTTTGATTCCTTTTTCTCTAACAGGAGCGCTTCGTTCCGTGTCTTCCCCAACATGACCTGATTTACTAAATGATGCATTCTGGGTAAAGTTTGTGACTCACCCTGTAGTTGAAGAAGACTGAGGATTTGCTCTTCTTCTCTCCTTTGACCTCCACCGTCACCAGTCCTTCGCGTGGGCCTCGGTGGCTCACTTGCCCGATTTCACACACAACGCTGCGAAAAAAGAAATGAGAAGCTGAAGATGAAAGTTTTATTTCCTTCATCTTGATCTATAGGTATTTTCTCTGCGGTATGTCCGAAAGTGCCTCATAGGGAAGCAGGCGCATGATGCAACCTGTGCGTCCTGATGCAGCAGTCCAGCACTGAATAATAACTCCTGTTTCACTATACAACTCGCTGAACGAGATTTCCACCTGGAGAGGACTACTGAAGCCTCTGGCTCAAAGCGCTGCGAATTTCTATGCACCACGCTGATGCTGAACCCTGCTAAATAACGCCTGAAGCTCTCTCTCTCTCTCTCTCTCTCTCTCTCTCGCTTGCTCTCTTTGTCACATACAGCCTTCAGGACTTGAGAGGCTTGTTAGCAGTCGAGCGAACACAAAGCCGGACCACCCTCAGACATAAGCAGTGTAAGTGAGCTTAAAAGCTCAGTGTGGGACAGGTTAGGGCCAAAATTACTGCTTTAGCTTTCAATCTTTCAGCTGCCACTTCTATTTCCTCTCAGCTTAAGACTCCAACATTGAATATACAGTCCTGAAAAAAGGTGACCAAGTGAGTTTCATGCAACGTAAGAAGTCATCCAATGCACTTCAGTGACTGTATATAGGACCTGCTTTCCAATAACATCCAGTTTCTTAGAAAGAGAGATATAGATATAGAAGCATTTGTATGAGACAATCATACCTGGTGGAAACTGAGTATTTCTCCTCTTGATGGATGCAGGGAATACCTGCTACAGAGATACTCTTGATATCATCTTTGTGAATGCCCAAGTTAGAACCAGTAATAGTGACTGAAATGCCTCCCTTCAGTGGGCCGTAGCGTGGACTTATCTAGAAGGAATTGAGGACAACCTGGAGCATTAGTACAGTTCAGAAAAAGCTTCAACAACTACAACTATAAACATATGAAATTTTACTATAGTACATATAATAACACAAATATACCTACTGTATGTGTACCATAACATTCCCATGGTAGTCACGACAGGACTTTATAGAGTACCATAATAGGTACCACATAAGGTACAGTACCATGTTAGTACTATGCTATGGACATATTTTAGTGAATACTAATGGGTACCTTTTAAAAGTTTAGCAGGTATCTAATAAGGCTGGTTTGTGCATACTGTAACATATTAGATAAGTTAGTACATACTATTGGTATGGTATAGTACAGGCAGTCCTATATTATTTTATGAAATATTAAGAGTTTCAACATACACTATTGTACTTAATTAATGTGAAATACACCCTAATAGTAAAAATATTACCATTATGGTACATAAACATGTACAGTATAATATAATTTGACAGTAAACTGGTATGTGTTTTATAGTACAGTGCTAAGGTACAGTACATGGTAGAGACATTGGCGGAGTTTAGTGTTACGTTGTCCCTTCAGCAACTTAAAATATGGCACTGCACTGAATAGATACAATTAAAACATCTCCTGTACACACAGTAGATTAGATCTGGGATTTTTGTAATCAGCATCATCATTATGATAACACGTTCCATACTGATTAAAATTTAAACGTGTTCACCTCAGTTCATCAGCCTTTTTTAAGGGAGTTGAAATTGAGTTCGAAACAATAAAGTAGCATTCTTGTAGAAATGTACATATGAGTCCCAAACTATAGGAATGTAATGTCATAAAATGAAATGACTGTAAGAAATACATTTTATTGAATTCTATTACATTTTAAGCGATCTGGTCCTAAGAGTGGCACGGTGGGAGTCGCATTAATGTCACATGAACTGAGCGCTCACAAATTCATTTATTACAAAACCGCAGGATGCAAAGAAGACATTTATTTCTAGGTAGGACGCAGGTTATTTAATATATATATCTTTTACAAGCCTACTGTGTACCTGCTGCTGAGCATTTCCTAATTGTTTTCACTTTAGCACAAAATCAGCTCATTTCTACCCTAAATGTTTTAAGAGTACATGGCTTTTGGCTTTATGGAAAACTTCGCACTATTATCATCTGTTACTGTATATACACTACCAGTCACAAATTGTACACACCCTCTAATTCCACAGAGTTCCCAGATCTTGATTTCTTTTTACTCGGTAAATCAATGTTAAAGCATTCAGAATATGCAATAATCTCCTTTCAACAGTTGATATTGAGATGTGTCTGCTACTTATACTCTGTAAAAGCTTCATAACCCCTCTAATCTGAAGTGCTGTTTGTTAAGTGGTGATTTTTAAGGCTGGTAACTCTAAATGAACTTCCTACTTGGGATGGCCTTCATGAGAGCCAGTCGCATCATGGTGCTTGATGGGTTTTGCAAATGCACTTGACAATATTGTTTTTGCAAGAACTTTTCCAGAACAGCTTGTGTGTTAAAATAAGACATGACTGTTGTTTTTGTTACTTAATTACCTAATGCCATATGTGTTATTTTCATAGTTTTGATATCTCCAATACGGTTCTAAAATGTAGATGAATAAATAGCAACTTAAGTCCAAACTTTTGAGTGGTGTGTCTAAACTTGTGACTGTTACTGTATATACGCATAACAAGCCATGCAGCAGTTGGACTGTGTACAGACATCAGTTACCAAAACACAACACCAACCAAACTCCTCTCTATCCCCTCTTACAGTAAATGTACAGGGGTAGAACCGTGTACCATGATATGTACTATAAGAAGAAAGTACTGTCAAAAACACCATGGTAGTATATACTGTACCATAGCCAAAATACAATCAGACTACCATGGTAAACTTTTTATAGGACCTACACTACAAGTTACTCTTTTGTAATTTTTTGTATGACCATAAAATAAAGGTCTACCAAACACATTACCTTTCTGAACAACACAAAACGAAAAAATCTTGACTTTAAAACATGTTTTAATATTTCTGCCCTGTATGTTATTGATACACATGGTCACAGTAAAACTCACTGCTGAGATGACAGGGTCTGGGCATTCCTGCTCCTCATCGCTGGGACACAGCTTATGAAACACACAGGAGCGGGACCGAGCACACCAAACACAGTTGTACTTAAAGTCTGTGTTCTTGCACAGACTGCAGTCCTCCCGGCCAAGCGAACAGTTATACAGCGTTACTACAGGAGGAAAAACACACCACAGACAACCTCACTCATTATCATGCAACAGATTACTTCCCGGAACAATACGACTAATTACACCCCAAAATAACATACCATTTAGTGTGCTGTCGATCTTCTTCTCTGAGTGCTTGTCTTTAATATGGAACTGGATGCTGGTCTCTTGAGCCTTATCATATGAAAACTGTAAAAAGAAAGAATTCATTCCATGCTATTAAAAAGTCTCATTTATACTGCACTATATAACCACACTCGAGAATTATGTGTAAACACTCTGCTTTTCACAACCTCTTCCTCTCCAATGAGTCAAACTGAGTTGAAGAGAATCGAAGCTCCAGGCCTGTTCTCGTGGTGGGCCGCTACATGCCGCTTTCCTGGCACGCGCACAGATGTAGAAACGCAGAGAGTTGTTTGATGAGAGAGGAGTTGCGAAATAAGTTCTGCTTCAACCAACAGGGGGTGCAGTGATTCAAATTTACTTTTACTACAGTACAATGGAGGAATGTCCTTCACCACCAAGTCTAGATCACTTTCAACAGTTTTCACTTCACTTCAGCTAAGAACAAGTGCAGAATAAGATAAACGCAAAACCACTGGCTCATCTTTAAGGGCACCTTTACAACTAATACTCAGTGAATGAAAAACTGAGGTAAATTGACACCTTTGGTTCATTTGTGCTTTGGTTTGAGTTGTTCTCTTACTGCAAATCATTCAGCAAATCAAATAGTATCTGTCTTAACTACTTCAGATATTAGTCAAAAGTACGAAGATAAAAAAAAAAAACAAATCCAAGCACGTATAAAAACCAAAATTGCCCAAGTATGCAGAATTGAGATAATTATTGAAATTCTTACATGTAAGATCTTTAACTCGGGGTGCACCACAGACACGAGGAGAGGTCTTACGGGGTAAAGGGTAGTTTTAGTACGAAAAACGGGGAAAGGAAAAGATATTTAGGAGAAAAGAAAGAAAGAAGAGTGTGCACGTGCGGGTCCAGGGACGGCACCCAGCTGGCTGGTGGGCACTTGGCTGGCGAGTGATGGAGAGTGGCAGGACATGGGCAGCGGCTCCTGCATGCTCCTCCACATGGCTCTCACATTTGCGTCCACCGGTCCCGCCCAGCTCTTTTTGGGTTGCGGCTGCAGATGTGTATCTAACGATTGCAGCCCCGTTGGTGAGGAGTGAAGATTGGGCGCACACCTGTCAATGCCCTGCCCTCTCATACAGCATGGCCAGTTTTGCTCTCTTGGACTCCCGATTGTTGTGGAAAGACCAGGATTGGAAGCTTACAATTTCCAGGTGATTTCCAAATAATGGCTAATAAATGCCTAAAATGGCTAACCATTGGCTAATATAACATGACTTCCATTGACCTACTTCCTGGTGGCACTTTTCAACCATTCCTCCATCCTGACCCCAATCTCTTTTATACGATTAGTTTTGTTCTTTAGTAGGGTTTTAATATGATGTTTCTAGTTCGTTTAGGTTTAACCTCTTAAGAGACAGGTTTTGGCTTAAAAAGTCCTTAATCCTAACATAATTCATGATGCCATCAATCAGTGCTGGATCCCTGGGTTCTCTGGTTTTGTCAGAGCTGACAGGTAACCTTGTTGGCTGCAATTACCCCAAATGTACTTTAATCATTGTGCTACAGTACATAATACATGTGTATAAAAAGAACAGACCACGATTTAGAAAAAGACGTTTTTGTTATAATGGCGGACGTGGCTCGGAGCCCACTCCAGTTGATCCTGTGAACATTCAGTGTGTGGAACGCATACATCTGTGGAAAGTGTACTGTATACACAATTATTTATGGACACCACTTTTTATTACAGGAACTCAGCTGGGAGTTGGTGACATATCCTAACCTCTCTGCATGCCGTTTCAACAAGTTGGGGCCATTAAAGGAGTTCCTGGGAGGCCAGTCTTTCAGGCATGCATGGTAAGCAAGCGATTATATAGAGGAATAACGGGAGTTTTTACTCTCATAACTGTAGTCTGCTAGTCTGCACAATTATAAAAAATAAAGTCCCTGTTTGACGCCTCCTGTCGTTTCACTGGGAAGTACTTTCTCGAACTATGTGAAAGTTCCCATCAATGCAGGTAATTTAATACAATCGCTCTATGTGTTGTAATATAATGACACCCCATTTCATGAGTTCGTTTGGAACAAAAATTGGAAGCCTTCACGTTTGGCTGATGGACTACATTTGAAGTGGCAAAATGGTAACTTCGACCAATAATAATAATAATTCAAACTTCAGTTTGAGTTAAAAGAATCATAATATATTCAGAGCTCCAGTGGGTCAAACTGAGCAGAGCTGCTGTGACAGAATAATGATATCCCTGGAGTAGAGGAGTGGAGTGACAGCCAGCTAGAATGCTAATGACCAGAACAATCAATCAAAGGTTTACTTCAAGCGTATTACCAACATATACAGGGGCACATACTGATAATGGGTGGATAGGGAGAGGCATTCAATAATTTACCTAAAAGTGCATGTGTGTGTGTGTATGTTTAACTCACCATGTATCCACTGAACGAGAAAAACGGACCCTCTTCAGTTTTCACATCATCTTCAAACTGTTTCATTAGGTCTGTACCGATGGTGAACTCTCTGCCCTGCAACATCAACAATTCCCAGAATTTACTGGATTAATATTGTATGTGGAGCATTGGGAGTGTAAGAGTGTATCTGAAAGTACTGATGAAGGGCAGAGGTTGCTCTAAGATGAAAAATACCAAAAAAAGATTAGATTTGAATGACTGTTTCAGACCTGCTGACCTTTACACAACCGTGCATGTAACAGCTCAGTGCAAAAAATATTCCAGAAGAGCAGCCTTCTCATTTTCTCTCTAATAAAAATGTCAACTAGGCCAACTGACATATGAATCCAGAATTTGTTCAGGTGTTTTGAGCTCTCCACTTAGAAGAGGTTGTGCTGAAATAGCACTCGGGCTTTCTGTCACGGGACATTATTTTAATTTAATTGTGAATGTAAAATAAAATCCTTTACACTTCCATTTAATAGGTTTATAGCCAGTATTAGTTGATATTTATTAGGAATGGCAACAGAACATTTGGCCAATGTTAACCACTGAGAGGTCATTTTTAAGCAACTGTTTGTTCACTTTACTCTCCTGCACTGCAGTCACAGCATCTACACTTCAGGTTGTTTGTGCATGTGTGCATTATGTTTTACATTAGCCTGTGGTTCGGTCTTTTAGCCCCATTAAACACATCTTACTCATTTAAAATAAAGTCTTACACCTCCCATAAGTCTAACGAGGTCTCCGAAATAACATTCCAACTGAAATACTCCGATCATACATCCTGTCACACTACGGGCGATTTGGGAACGCCAATTAACCTAATCTGCCTGACTTTGGACTGGGGGTGAAACCCGGGGTACCCGAAGGAAATCAACCAAGCACGGAAAGAGCGAGCAAACTCCATGCACACACACCGCCCGGCGGGAATCCAACCCCTTAACCCTGGGTGTGAGAAGCCACAGTGCTGCCACAGTGCCGTCTAGCTCAATGTTCAGCAATATAACTGAGATGACTAGGTTAGCCATTAGCAGTTAGCTAAGTTACAGTCGAGGACAGAGCTCTAAATCTCTACCCTACAACACATTTCTGTTGTAAGGGTTATGAAATGGCAACTGCTGGGAGGGGCTGAGCTCCAAGCCGGGAAAGGGTCCTTAACAAATTACCACCTTTTTTTCTGTCATATATTTTATATGAAAAAAAAAAGATATGCAAATCAAAGCAGACAAAAAAAAAGTGGGGAGGATGTGTTTTTCTTAGGGTTTTTTTTCTTTTGTTGCATGTACATACCCTAGGGACCCATGTGAATAGAACACATAACAGGTCCCCTATGTACTGTATTTGTGCTCACTGCACAGAAGGTTTTCTGAACAGAATGATGCAGAGGTTAAAATATTTGATTTCAATCAAATTCAGTTATAAGCCCTCAAAATAAATAAATAAATAAGTATAATTGGAAAGTGAGGCTTATGGGGCAAAAATGTTAACACTTCAAACTCAGAATGAAACATGCTGTAAAAATACATATATATATAAAACATGTATATATTTTCTGATTGTAAATTCTGAAATGCCTTTCTGTGCACTATGTTTGTAAAGAGTACATATTTGTCAGCTTGAATCAGTCTGTCCATTCTCCTGTGCCCTCTCTTATCACCAAGGTGTTTCCTGCAGACCTGATGCTGAATGATTCTAAATGACATCTCACTGTCCATGTGTATAAGCTCTAAAGACTGCTTTGAGTGAAACCCTCTAAAACTGCCTAGTCCGAGAGCAGCAACCAGCTCAAGGTCAAACTGACACGGTCACTTTTTTCTTATCATTCTGAAAAGTCTATTGTAAATATTTTAAAATTGAAGCGATGAATCTGGACCTGCAGGATTTCATGCATTGTGCTCCTTCCACATGATTGGGTGATTAGATAATGGCTTGAATGTGCAGGGGAACACTATAGAAGTTTATGCTTAAAGTGGGAAATGGTGTAAAGGCTTTTGTGACATTCGAGATGAAATCATAGCTCACCCTGTAGGGCTCCAGGTTAACTCCTTCGAAACTGATGCGGGTCTTATACCCCACTGGGATGAGGATGGGATCTGGGTTTTCAAACCGTGGACATTTCTTAATCTAAAAAACACATATACGCCTTAATTTAGCAAAAAATTAAAAAAAATTCACAGTGCTGTAAAAAAAATATATATTCTTGATTCCTGATATACCCCTTCCTGATTTTTTTGGCCTATTTGTCACTCTTACAGTTAATGATTGAGATCATCGAACAAATTTGAATATTACTGAAAGATAACCTGAGCAAATACAAAATAGCTTTAAAAAAAATTACTTGTCAACACTGAAGTGTTTTCGAGCATGAACAGTCTTTTCAAGGTCATGCCACAGCATCTCCATGGGATTTAAGTTTGACTTTGACTATGGCACTCTAAACCATAATTTTGTATTTTTTGAGCCATTTAGAGGTCGAGTTGCTGGTTCATCGGATTGTCCGACTGCATAATCCATTTATCAATTATAGCAAGTCGTCCTGGTCCTGAAGCTGCCCTCAGTCCATCACACTACAAAAACTATGTTTTTTTTTGTTTGTTTTTTTATAAAATGCTGTGTTAGTTTTAGAACTCAAAGAACAGAACACACACCTTCTAAAAGGTTCACAGAATATCTGCCCAGAACTCTTGGGCATAATTATGATCTTTCCTGGTAAAAGTGAGATGAGCCTTTGTGTTCTTTTCGGCCAGCAGTGACTTCTGCCCTGGATGCCCTTTTTGTCCATTTTCCTTCTTATTGCAGACAAGTGAGGCCTGCAGTTCTTTAAAAGTTGTTCTGGGTTTTTTTATGAGCTCCTGGATGAGTCATTATTGTGCTCTTGGAGTCATTTTTGTAGGCCGGCCACTGCTGGGAAGGTTCACCGCTGTTCCAAGTTTTCTTTGTTTTTGTAGATAATGGCTCTAACCGTGGTTCACTGGAGTCCCAACGCTTTAGAAATGGCTGGAAAACTATTTCCAGACTGCTACATGTCAATTAATTTGTTTCTCATATTTTTATTAAAGTAGGTTCTATTTAAGTGATTTCTTGATTAAATCATTAAAAAATTGCATTGTGTATTGACTTGGGTTATCCTTGTTTAATATAATTTTTTGTGATGATCTGAATCATTCAAGTGTAAAAAAAAGAACAATAAAAAAAAATCGCAAATACTTTTTTACGGCACTGTATAATGTACAACTTCCAGTCTGTTTATCCCCTACAGTATGTATGCAAATACAATATGCAAATAAGTAATGTATTTTCCTTTAAGATTCAGGAGCAAGTCAGAAGTGACATTCTAACATTTAAAACCATATCCTGGCTCTGCAACATAATCTGTTCATTTAACACACAGCAATAAATCTCTGAAAGCCAACAATTACTATGTGCAGACAAACGAGTAAATGAGGTTTATTGGTTTTTCACACCTGTCTGTGTTTGATAATATTAGGCCCCGTTTCGGCATCATTCATATCCGAGCACGTGTGATCGGCGGTATTCCACTGACACGCCCACGGTCTGCTCACACACGCTATACACCTATGAATAAGGCACAGAACAGAGAATAAAACACACACACACACACACACACAGAAACTCTGAAGCAAAACGGAAAGAGAAGCATTAACACAGACTCCAGCGTTCCATAATTACATTTTTTTTTTCCAGCAGTGTGTAAATTTCGAGGACAACACATATCTTTTCAATTCCTAGGAAACAAAAGTCATTCATCAGACACAAGTCTGTGAACGCTTGGAAAAAAAAAAAAAGAAAAAACAGTAAAAGTATAAGAAAATAACCCAAGAGATTGACTTTTGCTTTTGATAAATGAATAGGAAACTAAAGCAATTTCCTGTTCTTGGTATGGAGGTGGAAAGAAAAAGAAAAAGAGGAAAGGAACAGAAAATCCAACTCAAGGTCTCTATGGTGGCAAATTCAATTCCGGCATCACTCGTGCATCACGATTTATGAGTAAAAGCTAGTCTCATTGGTGTGGACGCTCGTTTTCATTACGCACACGTGCATTTTCGGAGCTCAGCGTCAGCACAAAACACTGACACACTCGCTGACACAGGGAGAAGAGAGAGGAAGCCACTCACGGAGTATTTTCCGCTTTGCGCACCGCTGCTGCACAGTCGTAGAACTCGTAGTCGCGGGACGCCACCTCCACGCTGTCGTTCACGAAGATCCTCACCGGCACTGCTACCGAATCTCCACAGCGAAACAGAGAGGACAGAAATCTCAGTTAGGGAAAGTTAGGGAACATTCTCATATATCGACATGACTACACCGCACATAAATCTGCATTATGTTTTGCAATCCCACTTGTGTCTATCTGCATTGGAAAAATGATAGCTTATTAAGAAATACATATCTTATTAAAACACAACAATGTATTTGCAGATAGTTTTGCTTCTTTTTAGGACGCAAAATGATCTACCAAAAGAATAAACTCATTTTAAGGATAAAATTAAGTCTAAAAATTGTCTTGTAGGCCTTATATTTATTATCTAACATTTTAGTCAATTATAAAGGTAACCTTTATTAAACAAGTCATTTCAATATAAAAATTTCTTTAATTCCTTTATTAAATTTAACCTCCTGAGACCTCAACCGTGTGTACCGGGTAATTTCTCCTCACTATTTCTTTTCATTAGCACCTGATAACAATGAACTTCTATGAATAACTATGAACTATTGTCTTTACATAAAACAAAAGAAGTTTGTCAAAAGAACTAATGGACCTCTTATGAGGATCGTACAAGGATATATAGACAATCTATGTGAGAGTAAATGTCATGTCACTCCTACGAGCTGCAAGAGTTTTGCAAAATTTCTGCAAAATGAGATAAGCACCATTTTTGTACTTTCCCTCAATCTTGCAAATTCTATTTCTCAGACACACAAAGTTGTCAACCTTTTTTTAATTTATTATTATTTTTTTTTATGGAAATTACGATATATATATATACTGTAAATGCTTTAGATATACTTTTAGAAACTTTAAAATTTCTTTGCCAAAATGCAACAGTGAACAACCACAGTTCATTGCAAACCACTCAACACTCATAAAGAGCCATTCACATCGATTCTTTCTGTCACATGACCAGAAAAGCAGCTAGGCACAATAGCAACTCCTGTGCATAAACCAAAAGCAGCAGTGGAACTCACACGAACCACAATTTTACACAATTTAGCCATAACATTTATTACTTGGAAAATGTGCGTAAACAAAAGCACTGTGGAAGCTCTGCTCTAGATTTTTTTTTTCCTTTTCGTACACACTTTCCTAGTACTGGCACTTCCTGAGCTGTTTACATTCCTGCAGAGACGCCACTGTCAATTATCAAGTGACCTGACATGACCCCACAACTCACGTATTCACATGAATTACCTGTGTGGAGCAGCAACAGAACAAAACAAAAAAACATTATTTCCATAAGCCTGCATTATACACACAGACAGGCATGTGTGTGTGTGTGTGTGTGTATATATATATATATATATATATATATATATATATATATATATATATATATATATAAACCCTTTTTTTCTTATGTGCGTGTGTTTTTCTCAAGGCTGCATTGTAGAGTTATTGGAAAACACGGCAGACACATCAATACAATTTTGAGATTAGGTGTGAACTACACGCAGGTGCAGGGCATCCAAAAAACTCTATTAAATCATGCATGTAACTTCATTCTCAATACAAGAAACCTTCCCAGCGTTTTATATATGGACTGACAGGGTAGACTTGCAACCTCGAAATTTTTTCAGCTCGCTATGAGTAAATGCTGATTTAATTACAGGTATTTTGTATCACAAAGCTTTTTGTTTTCACCGGGGGCTTTAAATACTGCATTACGGTTTGCTAGCTTTCCAGACCTGCCTACCCTGAGTCGTATGTACAGTAATTGATGTTCACAATCTGTACAATGGACTACCAGTTTGTACCGTTACTGTCTGAGGAACATAGTCAAATTGATTCCATTGGATGTTAAGAAAACTACAAGATATCTTGGGAAAAAAAAACTTTAAATTTACAAGAGGCGTTCAAGTCAAACTGGGACTCTGCTACAAAAGTAGACACTACCTTTATATCTTTATGTAATCCCCTGTTAGTCCAATTTTTCACCATTATAGTAGAAAGGCTTCTCAGTACGCTGGAGTCATGATCGGCCTGCCTGCTTCACGTCTGGAACGCTGGTCAGGACTGTATGTGGGAGGTGGCAATAACTCCCAGCCGAGTTCCTGTAATGTGCAAATTGTGTATGCAAATAATTGTGTGTACAGTTCCCACAGACAGATGCATCTCTTCTGCAAGCTGGCGACAAGATATCTGTTCTGTCTCTTCTTTTTTAAGTATCAGGTATTCTACTCGCTGAATGTTCGTAAAAAAAAAAAAATTATATATAAAAATGAATAAATAAATCTGCAATGAGCGCTGAGCCACCTATCATCATTTATAAGTCTCGGTTTGACTTGAACGCCCCTCATATTGGTCAAAACACTTCTGGATTGACTGGCAATCGTACAACACAGAAGTCAGTTGCATTAAAATGTTTTTTTTTTAAAAACAGCCCTGGCCAGGCTGACAATGCATGGACTGTTTTCTTTTTAATGCCGTCTGGAAATGAGAAAATAAGCAGATTAAGCAATGATCGATTCACCCAAACCAGGAACTGAAGAAAGCAGCACTACAGGTTTATGCTGCTGTGTAATAGAGAAAATAGATCTTTATATAACAAAATCATGGTTTAACTGGATAGAAATGAAAGTAGAATAAAATGAGCCATTTAACCTTAATTTGTAAGCAGATTTTGCATCGTGGTATAACCACTACGCAAAGCCCATAATACATCCAGCAAAAATAATTTTAAAGAACAGCTTATTAACGTCGAAATCTTACAGTGTCAAACAATACATCTCAAGCCAATCAGATTGCTGAAGGACACATGACTGACAGGTCCATAACAGAGCTAATGTGTTGATTAAAAATGTTACATTTTTAAACACAGCGCTAAAATACAAAGTAAAGTGTGTATACTGTTATATTGTACAGTATATATTATTTTGTTCAGTTTAAAATGCAATGGATGAATCGCTACATCTGTAATTGGCTGCGTTTCAACGCGCTTGACAACGTCAGGAGAGACACAATCAATCACGCACACACGATGGGCGTCGAATGTTCCCTGATTTATTCACAGAATAAAGAAAGCATATAGGACCTCTGGCCGACGCCCGAAGGAAACAAAGGGTAAAGAGTGGTCTAATCACTGACCACCATGTACGCTACATGAGGGGTGCATGAGCTGTCCATGCACACCTTCGTCATCAAGCACAGACCAGCCGTATGATCCACACACCCACACGCTGCAGAGTATTGCCATATAAGACATGAAGCAGGCTGAACGAAATTCAAGTAGACAAATGCAAAGAATGGGAGCAGTAAAAGTATTTAAAAAATCTAACAGTATGTAAAGTGAAAAACCTTTCATGCCTGCAAACAGTACTTTCACTCCATCAAACTCTTTCTCTCTTATGCTCCTTCAACTTCACAGTGTGACTAATGTACCACAAAACCAAAGTTAAATTTATCTAAAGTCTAAAGCCTAATTTTGATTTATACTATGTACCAAAGAAATATTCCCTTGTATGCAAGATCCGTATAAGAAGGCAGGTCTGTGCTTCACAATTACAGTTCAAATATTCTTAATCTAACTGGAATGGAAATTCTGATTCTAAAGCATTACTCTATATACTTGAATCACATTTTTAAATGGTTCGTGGTGGTGACCAGACAGGTTTAAATCCGCAATTCAATCTGGCAACCCTGGGTTTGACTTGATTATCACTAGCAGTTGATGGAACACGTGTAATTGTGATTTATACCGGTCTTAATTGGGTTGACGTTAAGAAATCCTGACACAACCGTGGCAATGTGTGTAAATCTTTAATATTACTAAATTCGATTAAATGTCAACTTAAATTTATGTTGGAGACAGCGTCCCTTTGCATTAAAAAGCTTCACAAAGCTCCGTGGGTCCTGTTCCACTTTATATGTGGACATACTATACTGTACGTACAAGTTGTAAGGAATTGCATGATTGAAAATTGCTTTACGACTAGCACGATGATCTGGGGTATGGGGTGGATAGTTTAGTGGTGGATAGGAGTGGTACCCGCTGTACCTTGCTGTGGAGGAGTAGGAGGAAGCCGGTTAGGAGGCGGCAGGCTGCATCTGACCATGGAGTCCACCATGGTAGCTTTACTACTGGATGACCCGATCGTGCAGTGAATCTTGTCGAAGTCTCTGATGCTTGGCAGCGATGGAATGTTGATCTCAACCTAATGTGGGACAAGTTTAGAAATTGATGAGATTGCCAGTACATTTGAGGAGCTCCACTACAAGAAGTAATGCATTGAGTACTTTGGTTTTGTAGAGGATGCAACGGCAAATGTGAATACAGATGCTGTTTCAGAAGGGAAAATCAATGGACATTTATTTCACACAGGAGTGTAGTGTCAACATGAATAAATAAAAGATTCATTCATCTGAAGTAACTGCTTAATCCAGGTTACGGTTGTAGGGAACACTAGGCTTAAGTTGAGTCAATTCATCCTGCACACCATGCACACATTCAGATAAATACCTAGGGGTAATTTGCTATTTAAAAAAAAAAAAAAAAAAAAAACCTTCTGTGCTTTTTTTTTGGACAGTGGCAAGAAAACAAGAGAACCCACACACATACGAAACAAGAAGAGCATGTAAAAGCCTTGAGTAGACAGTAAACCAGGTTCACGATCTTACCATATAGATTCAATTCGCAGAGGCATTCAGTGCGAGGTCTTTAAATGTCATGTGTCTCCATTCAAGCACATAATTGTTAAATCTAAATCCCACCTGCTATAAAAAGGCCGATTAATGAACTTCAGTGCACATATATTATTTGGTATGGATGCAGCAACTCATTAATCAGGTTTTTAAGATACTCATACTGAGCACAAAACTGATTGGGTGCGCAAGGAATAAGAGTGCGGCAGATACTGCTTCATTTTAGCATGGAATTTACGTTTCATCCATTTCTCAAATGCAGATTGTTTAAATTAAAAGTAACCTATGTGGTATTAAGTATAATTAATATAATAGAATAAATAAAGTCTTGCCTTGTACATACATAATGAGAGGAAACAAAAATGCGTCTTACTAATCCATGTAATTAAGGTGACTAGAATATAGCAGCAAATGTAATGCAAGTCACAAGATGAAATCCTCCATCTAAGCTTATTTCCATTTAACCAAACTGCAATTGTACAAAATCATAAAAACCTTGTAACAAAGTAAAAACAATAAGTACAAAGGAAATATAATACTGATTGCTCGGCTAACTCAGATAAGAACGCTGCATTAGCACGCATTACATCCATCCTGTACATTCACCATATGGTTTTATTGTGCGGTGGCCTCGCAGTCACGGTGGATCAGCCCTCTCAGCGTTTACAATTGTTCGAGAAAGGAAGTTTAAAAATAAGTGCGGTAATTACGTCTCCGACACCTGCGCAGTTACCTGCTGGGATCTCTTGCAGCTGAGGTTGGGAGGATGGAAGGAAACGATTTTCACGCACTGCTGTCTGGGGCTCCAGAGCCACCCGTTCTTCTCTTCAGCTCGACTGCACTCCGACCTCCTGGTACACCTACAGAACAGGCGTGAGGACACACACGTCTCAATCTGCCCGCCAAGTCACCATGGAAGTATATGGGTACCACATACTCACTAGGTTGTGTATGTGACAGTCAGCGCTTTTTGTATTATCAGTAATCATCCAATTATCTGAAAGGTTACCATGGTGACACCTTAGCTGACAACATACTGTACAGTATAGAGTATGATATGATCTTTACATTTAGGTCCTGATCTAAGATCAGATCCACATTATCCGTGACAAGTGTCTATGCTTTCCACCTGGCTATTTTGCCAATAGATGTTTGGGCAGCATGAAAGTTTTTTTGCATTAGACTTGACATTTAATCATTTCCACAGCTGATCAATAATAATCACCTGCCCTCCAGGACACACCAGCCACAGTATGGGTCTTTCTGAGCCACGCAGGACTTGCAGTCAGTCTTCTGGTGGCATGATTGGACTGGAACTTTAGTGATCTATATACCCAGCAAGAAAGAGTAAAAAAAAAAAAAAAGAACAAGAAATACAAAAAACATTATTTTGAGCTAAGCTTCTTTTTTTCTTTTTTTTTCTTGCTATCATTATAAAAACATTGTACCTGCCACATTAGCCGGGAGTGTACATTTAAAAAAAGACATTAGAGCACATTTATGCAACATCAAACATTATCCACGGGGCGAGGAAATGAACTCCTTGCCAAACACAAACAGACTTAATGCCTTGATAAATGACTTCAGCGCAGGCACCTTTTTCTCCGTAGTGATGTATATGTGACTCTGGGTCTTGTCGAAGAAAAGATTCTTATTCACACGCTCGCCCATGGTGTCCCCAGGAACCCTGTTGTACACCTCTGGTTTGTTTGACAAATGAACCTGCGTGGTTGGAAAACAATAGACATGGAGCAGGTCGCAATTATACAGTGCAGCATGGGACAAGAGAAATCCGTCAAGCTGTAGGCGAAACCCACACAGAGCGCCTCTCGTATTTGAGACACACCTGACACAATGTCATCCCTAAACGAATAGCCGGTTAATGACCAGGAATGCCAAAAATAGCCTCCTGTACTCCTCATTCTCGTGAGTCGTGAGTCTATCAGTAAGACACCGCGTTTTTCAATATAGCCTTCTCTGTCCTGTTTAAGCTGACAGAGTTCCAACCCTAATGAAGAATCCATGTAGGAGGCTTCTCCACATTACTGAAAGCAGCAGCTGAATGTGAAGACTGACTCATGATCTAAAAACAATTCTCATCCGTCTCTAGTCACGGTGCGTCTCAGGGAAGGGGACATGTAATAAAAGTCAATATCTTTTATCTTTTATATCCAAGACAACCTGAAGGTGCCTCATATGCACCATTTCAGATTTCTGGCATTGCACAATTATTGGATAATATTTCCTGTTCCGTGAAAGCAGACGATTTTGGCAGACAATTATTTCAAGTTCGAAAATTTCTGCGCTATATATAAAAACAGCCTCCTTTTTTGTATTCAATCCTACAATGTTTTTTTTTTTCCATTACATAAGTTCCTAAATTCTCCTTATATCTGGCATTGGTAAATGCTTTAAGCGGTGTTGTCGCTTTGCTTTCCATTTTTACTTCTTATATAACCAGTTTAACTTCCACTCACATTCAAACCCACAACATGCGTTCTAGCCAAGCATCAACTCCAAGAGTATCGTCTATAGAAACTTTCTTGTTTTCCCGCTTCAGCTCTTTAACACCTACCTTCAATACCTCTCCCATGGCATTCCCAACAAAGGCAATAGTGTGATCGTTTTCCACAGCGATGGCTACGGCAGTCAGGTGACCTCGAGCCTGTTTGGTGAAGAACGGCTCTGCTTGCAGGGCGAACTCGGGCTTGCTGGCCAGTGGAGAGCGGAGGAACTCAGCTCCACACCTGTTTTGGTCCACAATTTCCCTCTACAGTGGAGAAAAATGTAACATTTATTCCAAAGAAACCTCTAATAAATCTGATAAAGACATTAAGACAGGACAGAGGTTATAGTGCTGCATTATAATTGTTATAGAATTCAATATTCATATCCCAGGGAACACAGGGTACACCTTGGATGGGGTGCCGATGAATCACAGAATGCAATCACACACACAGTCATACACTACGGGCAATTTGCAAACACCAATTAGCCTACACAGTGTGTATTTGGACTTGTGGAGGAAACCAGAGTAATTGGAGAGAAATTCAGACACAATTCAAACACATAACTCTACAGTAGCACCGTCAGTGTAGTCTATGAATTTTGGCTCTGACGGTTGCTCAACCTCAGCGCCATCACTCAAGAGATGTGCATAGGATTGTTTTTATTCCTATTCCCTGGGGTTATTATTTTTTGTTTGAACCTGCATGCAATTTTTCCATTTTCAAGTCAAATTGAAAATAGCGTCTTCTATTTCTCAAAACAGTGGAAACAAATTATCAGCCTAAACCACTGTGACTTAGACCAGGAAGTTACTAAGATTAATGAGCACAGTATTTATTTGCTGTTCACATTTGAAAAAACTTGCATGGTTCCCCATGAAACCTTACACTCATGATACATTTGGTGTGTTCGGTAGGATCCCAGTCCTGAAGTTTACGTGTTGTCTAAAACCAGATACCCTGTAAACCCTTCTAGGGACTTTTTTTCAGACGAAATCTGTACACAAGTAATATTATCCATCATGTATTAATTTCTATGCTTTTATATCACTGATCCTTACATAGGTGTTACTATATATACCTCTTACACCTGACATCACAATGTCTGTTTGCATTGATCAGGGCCACTTCTGGACAGTAAAAGGGACGTTACCGGATGCCGGTGCCAAAACGCACATACTGTACAAAACCAGTCACAGTAGCACTTTCAGCAAGAAAATGTTAAGTCATCTTAAACAACACTTTGTCTCCTAAGTAACTGCTGCTAGATTGGCCCGAATTAAACCATCAGTGTTGTGTTTCACGGCTTACGCAATCTACAAGGTTATAACTAGCTTCTAATGCAAGGCTGAATCCCAAATTCCTCTCAAACCCCTCAACAAGGGAACTACTTGGTGTGTGGAACAAGGGATCCTACATCCTACAAAGTGACTAGGCTTTCCGTTTTAAGCGATTTGGTATTCAACCCCAGAAAAGTCAGTTACTGTAGATGTTAATTAGCTTGAAATATTAGTATTAGCTACCTGTACATCCTTTTATGAAGCGTGAAGCATAGCATTCTCATTTGCAACAGAAACACTAAATGAGCTAATGCTAATACTAGCGGGAGAAATCGCATATTTGTATACCCATCTGAGGTAATCAAGTTATGATAAAAATCTTTATGGTGTCTTTTTTTGGCAGTAAAATACACCTTGAACCTGATTATGACCAAAAATAAATGTAGACGCCTAATGGCGGTTAACGGTACTTCTGCTGTTGTGAGTCATGTCATGGTAGTCTACATTGAAACATATTTTTATAGGGCATAAGTTTCAATATCGTATATAGTACCATCTGTTTCTACGATCACTGTGTGTTTTTAAAGCCATTGAAGACCTACAGGGTGAGAGACAAAAAGAAACCCATGCACCATGTGAGCTAACACGGTCCGTTGTCCAAATTAGGACTGTAGTACTTACACTATGTCTATTGGCACATGGGTTGCTTGTGCTGGATATGTACGGGCTATAGACAGCTGATCTTCCTCCGATCTTTCCAAAGTCAGTGTAGCAGGCACTAAGTATGTCCTCCACTCTCTCATTAATGCGCTTCAATGGATACATGCACAGAGCTGAGTCCGTCGCGTTCTCGCCATCTGGAGTGGCCACTATAAACAGCACTTTGTCCCAGACCGTGATGGTTCCGTATGAACCGGAATTCAGCATGGTGCGAGCCAGCTCCTTTCCCGGCTCAGTCACATATGCGGCCTGGACTTTATTGTAGTGAATGCCATTTGCAGTGCAGTTTAGCTGTAGCTCAGTGTAGGAGTAATAACCTTCATCCTTTTCACACAGACGGGCCACGAAAGTGAAGTTCTTGTTATCGGTCCCACCCTGAGTGCGCGAGAAGAGGAAATACACAAATCCGGAGTCTTTAAAGACAAAGCGGAATTGGTGCTGGTACTTGGGTGCAAAGGGTATGGCCTGGACCGCGGAGGCCTCCACGATGCTCTCAAACACAACCCATTCCTTGTAGTTCTCTAAGATCCTTGTGGTGATGAGCTTTGGATTGTCCTCCTGGCTGCCGTAGCCCTTCCCAACCAGAAAGACGTTGAATGGCTTTTTCTCAGAGTCATCTTTGAACTGGAACGTGGCCATGACCCCGACGACCGAAACGCTGTCCTCGATGCTGGCAGCGTACGTCCTCTCTCCTTTACTGTCGCTGTAGTAGATCTGCTGATTGACATTGCTAAGGTTCAGCAGCGAGCAGATTCCCCTGTACACGCTGCCACACGCTATCAGAGATCCATTCGCAGAGTGCACCAAGAGGAGCTTATTGACATTGTTCGTGTCTTTAAGATCGGCAGACATACACGTGAAGGTGGACACCGGGGGCGTGCAGCTGCGAGCATCTTTCTTAGGTCCAGTCTCTGCTTTGGCTTCCAGCTTAAGGAAAGCGTCAAGCTGGTAAATAGCATTGACTGCGCCAAGGTAAACTCGGCCAGTCGCTGGGTCCTGCACTACATTGTTGATGGGCGTGAGGGTGGAAAACTCCAAAACCGTCCCCTCAGAGGAAAAGCAGGAGACGCACACCAAGAGCAGGACCATCTGCGCCCAATCTCCCATGTCTGCAGAAACAAACAGATAAAACGAGAGCTTTTAGTAGAGGAACGCATTACAGAAACATTCACATAGAGACATTACAAAGCTTTCTTTCAGAATATCTGGATTGCAAATGCTCAGTTTGAGCTACAAGTCGAGATCCCAGATGGTTCTTTAGAATATTGAGATATCTATCTAGATAGGCTATCTGAGCTAAACACAAAGTGATAGTCTAAAGCCACTATTCCTAATCTCTCTCTCTCTCTCTCTCTCTCTTTCTCTCCCTCTTTCTCTCTCTCAGAGGACATTAATCTTAGTTTGGTCACAGCTGCTCAAGCACAGTCAATCATCTGTTGCTTATCTCATTACAAATAAATGACAACAAGACAATCCAACTCACAGAGACACTCAAACACTACAAACCAACACACCATTGAGAGGACACACACTGAGGCACGTACAAAACCTGTTTACTCTCTCTCTCTCTCTCTCTCTCTCTCACTCAGACATTCTCATCCTTAGAAGAAATCCACAGGTGCTCTGGTTAGTCAGTGCAGTGTTAGTGGTACCTTTGTTTTCTATTCCAGTCACACAATTAAACCTAGCGGCGCACGTGTCAAACTGAAAATCCTGATGAAGCTCCCACACGGGCTAAGCATGGATGGATGTTTTGTTACGTTAACCTGTCTTTCCCCGCAGCACCGATCACGTGCACGGCTCATTATCCATTCAACCCCTAGGGCTCTGTTAATTTCAGCCACACACTCATTTCCATAAAAAGCTCCTGTCCCTCTATTGCCCCACTTTATTCACCGATTTTTTTCCCCGACTCCCCTTCTGAGAATGAAGCTCATTTATTTCAAATTCCATTTCTCCAGGTAAACGTGTCTGCCCTTTTTAATTCATTCCCTTAAACAATCTGTAACAATGCACCGGTTGTGGGATTGGAGTACCAATATAAACTAATCCCTTTTTGCAGCAGTAAAATGGAAAATACCATGTTTTTTTTTTTTTTTTTTTTCTGTATCCAGAGCGTTTTAAATCGGTTTATGGTAATCGTACAAGTCTGCATCCTTTGTAATACTTAAAGAAGCGACAGGTAATATTTACTTCCCTCAGTAATATTCACTTCCCTCAGTCAAGATCACAAATTAAAAAACGCCTTTAACCAGACTTCAAACACAGTCCGTCATGAAAAGCTAAAGAAGGTCAAGAAACACTCGGGTCAGGGTTACTTACAGTGACGCACAGGGATGTCAGCCTGGGAAAAAGAATGTATTAATTGGGTCTAGACATGAATCTAGGAACTGGCTGAGTGTGCTATAAAGATGAGCTTAAGCTAGAATTGTAATTATTAGCCCGATACCGATTTGACAAATTTCCCTAATTTCCATAATTATTTTTTTTTCTAAAGAATTAACTGAAGTGTGGCAAAAATTCATGTCCTGAAAAAACGTATTCTCTTCTCTAACAATACAATATTACTCTGTTAGAAAGTCTGACAAAAAGACTCTTTATTAACACATATACTAGAGAATGTTCCCTTGACTAAAACTTCAGGGAGAGAGAGTGAGGGAGAGAGTGAGAGAGAGAGTGAGAGAGGGAGAAGGAGCGCGAGCGAGAGAGCGAGCGAGAGCGAGAAAGAGAGAAGGAGAGCGAGCGAGAGAGAGAGAGAGAAGGAGAGCGAGAGCAAGAGAGTGAGAGAGGGAAAAGGAGAGAGAGAGGGAGAGCGAGCGAGAGAAAGAGTAAGAGAGAGAAGGAGAGCGAGAGAGAGAGAGAGTGAGAGAGGGGGAAGGAGAGCGAGCAAGAGAGAGAGAGTGAGAGAGACAGAGAGAGAGTAGGAGAGCGAGCGAGAGAAAGAGTGAGAGAGAGGGAGAGCGAGCGAGAGAAAGAGTGAGAGAGAGAGAGAGGGAGAGCGAGCGAGAGAAAGAGTGAGAGAGAGAAGTAGAGCGAGCGAGAGAGAGAGTGAGAGAGAGAAGGAGAGCGAGCGAGAGAAAGAGTAAGAGAGAGGGAGAGCGAGCGAGAGAGAGAGTGAGAGAGAGAGAAGGAGAGCGAGAGAGAGAGAGAGAGAGAGAGAGAGGGAGAAGGAGAGCGAGAGAGTGAGAGAGAGAGAAAGAGAGAGAGAGAAAGAGAGGTACGTCTTGTGATTAGAGCGACAGAAATTCATCTCTGCTCTGCTACTGTACTGAGGGTACTTCAAAGAATAATTTGCTTATTCATGCGGCGCGCTCACTTCATACAAGATCAACAAAATATGCTGCTATACAAATTTCTCTCAGCTGTCGGACTGGGGGTGGGAGGGGGTCACCGAACGGTTCGAAGAATAAAAATCGATTCTTAAACGTTTCTCTCTATTCTTCCTTTTTTCCCCTAACATGGCGATGCCCCACCGAACGGGTTTTCCGTCCTTTTCATCACTCCTCCACAGTCTTAATCTCAGAGGCTGGAGCTTCGTGGCATCAAAAAATGGAAGCTGCAGCAGCAGCATGACCACACGACAAAAGTGTCACGCTAAAGCTTTACGATTTCCAATCAGAAATCCGGTGCCACTGAACCGTGCCAGGCACATTTCTCATTTCTCAACTAGGGGTCCGGTACCGCAGCAGGTGTGTGATGTTGTGATGGAGAAAAGTTGTGGTGTAACACATGGAAGAATTCTGAGACAGTGGTACCATACGCATTATTGAGAAACAGCCTTTTTATTAGGCTTCACGAAAGTAAAATACAGGGAAACCATAGGTATCAGTCTTTCAGTAAACTCTGTTAGACTTCTGTAACGCTGATTCGAAACACCAGGAAAAGTGCAAAAGCACCTGCTAGGCACAGCTCATTTGCATTTAGTGCCGCCCACAAAGCTCCATATAAGTTAATACTGTACTCCCAAAAACCTGAAGATGTGAAATCTTTGTAGTCTACACTAATTAAAAAAAATAAACTTGATACTAATATGATAATAATATTATTAAAAAAAAAAAAAAAAAAAAAAACTAGATCAGACGTTTGACCTGGCTGTGACCTTGAACCTGTCTGGATCAATTCCAAAATCCAACCAGTTTACCTCCTGGCCTGCACTGTTGTGAAACTTGGACAACCAGACATGGCACCCGGGGGGAAATATTAAGCAGCAAGTGAATAGTCAGTCTTTGAATTCGAGGTGTTGGAAGCAAGAAAAATAAGCAAGCAGACGGATGTGAGCGACTCTGACAAGGATCACCTGCCTAAGGGATTAGTTATGCAGTTTGTTATGCAGCGGTTGGTACCCAACAAAACTGGTGCACCAACGACATGGTGATCACCTTTTTTTTATGACTGATGTTTTGTATTTGTCCATGTTTAACATTTCATTCATTATTGCCATGAATAAAACTTTGAATACATATCACAATTCAAACTTTACAGTGTATGCCATACTATATGTAAAAGTGCAAACATTGCAAAACTGATTTTGAAGTTGATCAGTCTAGATTTAGATCATGGAGTCTATGTACATTTCCATAATCTCATGAGCTCCATAGGATACAAACATGATTTTCATGAATACCAATCTTGTGTAAATGCCCCTATGACCAATTTATTAATGCATTTATTCATATCCAGCTTGAAAGATGAGGTTATATGTGTCAACCTTTCTATGTCTATAAAGCTGAAAATGAGCAGAAGGCACAGATTAATTGTTCAGCATAATGTCATCGAGCACATCAGAGCTTTAGCTAATGTAGTTTACAATTTGGCACGGCTAAAATACCTCCGTCGTATTTGCCTCGGTTTGAAATCGGAACTGAGAAATTGCTTAGAGAGGCTGATCTGACCTGAATTTCAAATTTTGATTGGAATATAGGATCAGAGAATTAAACAAACAGAGCTGCAAAATGATTGAGATAATGAAAGAAGCTAATAGCTAATGAGCCAGGCACATCTGTAGTGATGCTGCCAGAAAGCTCATGCTGTTAAATTATAATTGTTCGGTAGAAAAGGAGGCTTCCTCAAGTCGAAGGATGAAATGCAGAAAGAAGGAGAGCGAGAGAGAGAGAGAGAGAGAGAGAAAAGGAAGAAAGAAATGTGTGTTGTTTGCTTGCTTTAGCAGAATTCAATATTAATAAGAGATCAGAAGTGTTTAACACTTGTTGACTTAAAGAGACTCATTAGAGTCATTACGATATGCTTTTGTCCTCAAGTAATGATCATTTTTATTGCTTTTCCAAGAAAACATCCATAAATATCAGTGCCCTTTAACTCCACTAACCATGACTATACAGTATATATGTCATGGACTATATGACCAGTCTACAAGTCTACCCATGTCTAGAGCTCGGCCAGATAGCTTTAAGCCAAGCTCCACGGGGGGCTCGATATGAGCCTGTCTCCAGCGGAACGTCTCCAAAAGCAAGGCCGGGTTAGATGTTGTGTAGAAATACATGTGTGTGGGCATGCAAAAAGGTCTCGAATGCGCCTCTGGAGGCCAGCGAGCGGTCTGTTTGGTTACGTATCTCTCAGCAAGAAGCGTCAGATCGGGACTTTCCCTGCGGTTGACTCGCATGAAAAAAGTCCAGCCCTATCAGCGTTGTGGAGGCAAAACAGCACATGCTCGGTGTAGCATTCAGAGCCTCTGACAGCACTGTGTGTATGTGTGTGTGTGTGTGTGTGTGTGGAGCCAGGTCTTAGGCATTACAATGGAAATGAGTTTGCAAGACCCTGACTCTGTCTGCTTCAAGGTAGAGATACAAACAGCCATTGAGAATTCAGAGAAGCCTCTACGCCGCTAAAAGCCAGCCTAGTGAATTTGTAAAACTGGTAACGGTTAACACAGAGCAGGATATTATTTCATATTCATGGCCGCGCTGTGTACAAGTGTAATGGATGCTTTTTTACACTGGCCACTAATGCTTTTAGATGCTGCTTTCAACCTTGTAAAAGTGCGTCTCGCTAATAACAGCTGAGGACTTTATATCACGCTGTCAAACACAGACACACACACACATACACACATGCTCACACAAATGAGAGCTATTAAATTATCTTTAGTCTTAAGCCATTGACCATGGGGTGAAAGAGAAGGGGGATCGTTTGCCAAGTGCCAATTTCTCCATCTGATTGATTATCTCCATCAGTCATGTTTTGGTAGTCGGCTAATGGCTGATAAAAAGCGGACGCTTAAGATGACAGAGAAGGTAGCCAGCGCACAAGGACAGGGCAGCAGCGACAACTACTTAGTGAATGCTATAAAGATAATGAGCGTCTCATTATTTGTAGACAATGAAACGCAGGAACTTGTTCGCCGCCTCTCTTCGCAGGCTCCCTTTCCTGACGGGGCAAGAAATGGTGAAAATGGTTTCGGAGGTAGTTTGGAAAAAGCTTGGGAGACAACAGCAATCCAATTTCCATATGAACAATTACCCCACTGTCGGGACTGGCACTTCATTTATTTCAATTTGACTGAGTGAGGCAGAGGGGGGGGCGTGGAAGCGCCTCACCAAGGCAACCGGCCCGGCATCACACCAGCTGCTACCCCTGCACACTACCCCTAGAGAGGCCGCTCAAAAGCAAGCTCACTCCCTTCACAAAGGGATGCATGCACGAGCACCTCTCCTGGATCTTCTCTTCTTCTCAGTGCACTAACACGGGCAAGTTTGCATCAGTCCGAAAGGTGTGTAATGATCTGTGGGTGCTCAGGGACGCATGGATATCCATCACCACTTTGTCAGGGCACTACTGTGAGTGTTCTCTCTGCCAAACCCATCATTTCTACCTAGACTTGCTATCTCATGGCAGAATATATTCATTACCACTGGATCCGCTAGCCCATTTGTTTGTTTATAGCCCTACCGCTCGTTCCATATTCGCAGCCCTCCCGAACAGCTGTGAAGTCGAGCGGAACATGGATGTAGAAAAAAGAAGGAAAAAAAAAAAACCACAGCTCTGTGTGCTTAGATAATCTTCTGAGTGTGCTGATCCTCTGCATTCTGGATGAGCTTACTTTAGACAGGCACTCTGTGTGTGCACTTCGGAGTTAGTTTTGTTTACGTGTGTGTGTGGCATGTGCAATCTAGGGCTACATCTGGCCCAGGAAAAGCCTGATTAAACACCGGGACCGCACAGGATGTAAAATTTCTCCGTCTCCCTCGACAGCTTCCACCCTCTCCTCTGGTCCCCGCTCCTCTCAGGCACTCCTTAACACTTCCTCACACTCTCCATACAATTAAGAAGTCATGGAAGAAATCTATTACACACCTTACTGGCTTTAATGATTGCACTCGGCGCTCATGAGAACCAATGAGCCATTCAGCGAGCGGTAATACAGTACCATTTTACTGCTTTGTCACCACAGATTCAAGGGGAATACTGATCCACTTCTGATGAAACGCTGCTTTCAAAAGCCTGCACTTATCTTCAGGCTCGCCGTCCTGCCTTCTGGGGCTCAGAACAATACTTACGTGAGCGCTTTGCTACTTAAAAGCCTAACGATTAAAATCTCTTATTCTTTCTGCTGACTGACAAAAGTGAGGTTTATATCCCTCTCCATATAAAAAAAAAAATCACAGCATTAGTTGGGCATATAAAAGCAGACAAGGAGGTCAGAGAAAAGTTCTTAGGATAGATTTGCTTTTAAATATGCGCAAGTAAGATGGTTGATATGTATGGCCTGCATTCATTTGGCGAAAAAAAAAAAAAAACACAAATGTACAGTATGATTGTAATAGACAATGTAATCACATTAGCTTTTCTGGCATTTCCTCACGAGATCCTCTATCATTTTTTTTCAACCTGAAAAAGGCGAGAAAGAGTTCCAATGCTGGGAAAAGAAGTGGCTGAAGTACACAAGAGAGTATGCCAACGATGCTACGTCAGCGGCTGAGCAGCTGTTGTTTAATCATACATCAACTAAAAAGTAAGTTTAGCCTTTAACTAAATACAAGTGGAGTAACGGACCAGAGTTGACCCCTACTGATCACTCCTCATGATCTGGCATATTATATATAAAGCTTATAAAGTTTAACCAGGAAAATGAAAAAAGTGTCTTTTTGATTGCTTAAACTCTCTCATTCAGCTTTGCGCTTGCCACGAGTATGGGTTGCCAGATCATGCAGACAAAATCCTTCTAAGCACTGCTGAACCCCTGCCCAGTCTAATAAAGCCCAGGACCAATAATATCATCCGTACTAGAACTTATAATCTATTCATAATCAATTATTCATATGCACGTACTGTGTTTCATTTAAATCTGCCCAATTTCTTATTGCCAAGATAACAAAAATGATAAAACGTTTATTTCCGACTGAGCAATCTGATTGAATGAGAGACAATCCACGAGTGGTGATAATGGACGGTAACACCACTGGGACATTTAGCTACAGTATACTGTATGTACCACTCCATGTTCCAGGTGTTCTCAAACCATTAATTACACTAACTGTCGGTTGCCGCATGGGTGAAAGTAGGTCTGTACGGACTGCAGTACTGAGGATAGAGCAACTATCACATTTAAAACCAGACATAGAGGGAAGAAAACTCAACTGATAACTTTATATCATCTTAAAAAAGACTTTTTTTCTTAACTGCTTCTACATTGTTCAATCATTATGAATCACGTCTAAAGCATTTATGTTCTTTTATTCACAGATACAAAGGTAACTAACACAAGGCCGAAACCCAAATACATCTCTAACCGTTGATCAAGGACGCTACTTGGTGTGTGGGACAAGGAATTGCACTCCCGATATATTTCACTAAATTTCCATTCTACGTTATTTGGGTTTACCCTCAGGATTTTAAAGTTAGCTGATATTCTAATAGGGAATGAGTGGAAATATAAAGTAAGTTCGTAAGTTTCTCAGGACTGTCCACCTCCTCATGGTTTATTCTTCTCTCCTCTTAGCTACATAGGAAGAGACTAGGTAAGAACTTTGCAGTTCTTGGGTGATGAAAATTCCATCCGCAACAGAGTTAGCATCAAATACATACGCGCAAACTCAACGTGTCCGCAACAATATAGTTAGCATTTCCGTCTGACTCGCAAAAGCTCTTAAAGTCTTAACTGCGTTGGGATTAAGCCACGTGTCTGTCTTGCCACATCTATAACGCTTTAGTGTGTCCAGTGGCCCAGAGTCCCATAGCTAACAGCCGTTTGTGTAATGGCTAAACAAACACCATTATCCGGGTGTGATGGAGCCAGAGGAGCAGCTCTGACTCCGGCGCTCGGCTAATTCCTGCCATCTAAGCTAATGAGGGTTTTATCCAGCTAAGAGAGAGAGAGAGACGGAGACAGAAAGGGAAAAAGAGAAACAGAAGACAGAAAAAGAAGTGGAAATGGGCAAAGCAAAGCAACAGTGGCTCAGGTACGGGGTAAAAAGCTCAAAACATATACACACACGCACACACACACACACACCTCTACAGTCTGTTGAAAGGAACTGAAAACTAATGAGGCAAGCAAAAACATTGTTGTCTGGCTAAGATATTCACCTAGTGTGGCAGGTGGTTCATTCGAAGTAACATGCATTCAGATACACACTCTCTCTCTCCCTCTCTCTCTCTCGTTAAAGCAGTGTACAGAGGAGAGGCACTCATTGAGAGAGGACTAGCGGGTGATTAGGTCCACTGAGACAGCGCTGACCTTTTTCCTCAAGATCAACATGCACACGTCTGCTATTTTTTATGTCAGGGCAGAAGCCAGCCATCGTTTGAACACCACCTTCCATGAAATGTCACAGTTGTAAATGAGCAGAAAGTCATCAGCCATTCCGCACAGGCCCTAGGACTGTCCCTCGTCTTCGCGGGGGAACGTCGACGGGAAGGACAATTTCCCTGCCCTCAGCACTTCTCCGCTCGTGGTGCGTGCTCCACACTAACAAAAGCGCTTTCTGCAACAAAGCGGTCAGACTCGCCAAAGTTTGTTGCGCTTCTGCAACATCAGTGATATTGCAGCGTTTCTCTTATGCTGCAATCATTGCTGCGTCACACCATTCGTTTAGGCCAGCAATTTGTAAAAGTGCATTTATCTTCAGTGCACCTGCTCTACACTTTTCTGCACGAGAGCAGGAATTAGAGTGCGACCACATGGGCCAGGGTGATAATCTATTCAATAAAAAGTGCCTGACAATACAAACACCACAAATCTTACAAGACATAAGCATAATTGAAGTGATCCTTAATTCCATTTCCATTTTTTTTTTTTACATTGTTGTGTCAGGCTTGTACTCTCATCCTCTATCTTCCTCCCCGGCCTCCTTTCATAGCAGACTACCCGACCGATACAGGTGTGTGACATGCAGACAGCTGGATTAATTAAGTTTGAAATCTGCAAGGTGATCACTGAGTGGTCACTCAAGCTGACAGAACTCTGGAACCAGGTGCTGATTGAAGCCAAAGCTGCGTATAGACTACTTCTACATCTTCATTCTCCTCTCTTCCAGCAGCACACTGTTACTAAGATCACCGATCCATTAGATGGTTTTACACAAGACACAGTGCCAGGTTTCGTGCAGCTGTTGGTATTGTGGTCATGTACATGCTGTAATCCTTAAAAACCTATCCATGGTATAACTGGAACAGTGAAAGCTGTAAGATATTTTCTATCACCTCAGGACATCTTCTTGTTTGGTCGGACTCATGGCTCAGGGTATTATCTGCAGCCCTTACTAGCCACCCGCTTGCATGGCATATGGCAAAGTGGCAGCCTGAGAGCGAGGGGAAATTAGGCCTCTGATAAAATCACAAACTACCTTTGTCCATCAGCAAGCACCAGATGTAATTCTAAAGTTAAATACTGTAGTGGGATTGCAGACGCTGGATATTAGAAGGTATATCACATATGCATGCACGCACTGTATATATATGCCATCTCTCTCGTTGGCTGTGCTTTCATGTCTTGCGTACAAGGTGACATTTTGTCACGGCTCAGACAGGCATGGATGACATCAAAGCCAGGCTTTTGTTGGCACCGTTTTGCTCAGCATCTCTCGCCCACTGCCATTCCTCACAGCCCGGCTCAGATAGCGGAACAGGCTGCCAGTCCCTCTCTCATTCCAAAATCTTTATCTCGGCAGCCTTCTGTTGATAATTACACCCGCTCCCGGCAGGCTCGGCTGGGCTGTGGTGCGTGCATCGGCCCCGATTTAACACTTGCACCATCAGCACTGAGAGCCAAGGTCAGGCTCTGTCCAATTCCATTTTCAGACTCCATTGCATTGCTGCTTTAGAAACAGCCAGGTGCGGGAACCAGCGCAACACTGACTTCATATGCACAACCACACGTGCACTTTCGATTCTAGGCGGAAGGTCTGAATGGAAATTGATCTAAATTCTTCTTGGATTGAGTCTCGTGCTTCAGCTCTCTGCATCCTGCTCAATTGGTCTGTCCGTTTTGGCATCCATCTTGGCAAAGCTACCAAATCTCCTATCTACTCAGATCGGGAGAGACCCATATAACTCAAACTGATGGACACGATGACAGACTGAAAATGGCAAAACTGGGTAAATAATATTCGATCTTACAGATGAAAAATCATATTTCTGATGCAGTTTGAAAAAAACCTGTTGAATGAATTACTGAATTTTGGACAACATCCAAAATGAAGGAAACTCGGGTTCTGACCTGCTGAAAATATACCCTAACATCTTTATTTTGAGTAAAGTAATCATTTTATTCAGACTATTTTCTTGCCTTGCCTTGGCTGCCAGCCTGCACAGATCATTGGGAAAGATGCCAGCTTAATAAATACAGCAGTTAATGCAGTCAATGTGGCTAAACACCTTATAACTTGTTCTTTACTTCTGATTCCGATCAAGTTGTTAAATAAACATGATGGACGTGTATGGACTTTTACATCAGGTAATGCAATTGCTGATGTACTATGGAAACGTCACTCAAATGAAAAATGATAGCCCATGGGGGTGTCGCTCTTAGGCATGGGCCGGTTTCCCTCGTACCGTTCCTGTGGTATGAGCTGTGTTTTTATGGTTAGTCAAAGAGAAACAGCAGGAATCTCTAACGTGCAGCGAACAATAACAAGACTCCTCTCCCTCTGATTGGTGCGAGCGGTCGGCCTGCTGTGTCTGTCGGCTGAAGGGGGTGAAGCCCCTGAACCAGGCAATACTTCGAATATGATTAAATTACATCTACAACACCACTCATCAGACTTTGCCGAACTTAAGCTAACAATGTCTTGAGATGAACATTTGCAACTCTTGCTACGAGTTAGCGTGTCTAGCATCGCTTAAATAAATTCTGTAGGCTTGCTATTCAGACAGCTAACATGGCTAATTAACTCACATTATCTAGCATCAGCTAGTTTCCTCGCTAACTTTACTTCACAGAGCAGAGAAGTGCACAGAAGTACAAATTTCCTGCAAAATGTGTACTTTTACTTTAGTACTATAATTACATTTTGCTTCATATCTATAATTTTGTTTTTAAGACATTTTTTTTAAATGGCCTGCTGGCTCTCTGGTGTTTTTAAGTTCTGTAAGTGTGTGTGTGTGTGTGCTCATGTTTAAAGTAACAGTCACTTTTTGTTTCCAAGTGAAATAATGCCATCCTGTGCCCACAGCCTTTTAAGAGTTTAGAGAATATACAGCTGTGGTGTTAGTTAAAGTTAACTAATAAAAGGCTGAGATGGCAAAACTCTTTAGCTTTTTGAACAGCTAAAAAAATGTAAACAGGGAAACAGTGTCGGTCCAGCGATAACGTGTGCGTGAACTCATGAACACTTTGCACCTTTTTGAGATTTATATCTATGTGTAAAACAATACTATAGCGATATTGAATATTATTCTTAGTATTAGTAGTTTTTTTTCATAGAAAAGAATTCATTTCTTTATGTTCTAAACTTGTTGAGCTACAAGAGCTCCCTGGAGGGACAGCATTTATGTTAATTTTATTTAGAAGAATTCAGTTATTTTAATATTATTGTAATACTTACACAGACCTGAGGGGGGAAATCAAACCCCGACCGTGGAGGTGCGAGGAGACAATGCTAACCAATAAGCCACTGTGCTGCCCGCGTGTTTACTCATGTTCTACATGTTGCTTAAAAATATAAGAAAAATGAAAAAAAGTTGTTGTTTTTTCCCTAGACATTTTAAAAGAAGGCATTTTAGAGCTGTAATCACATTACCACAATAGCATGAAACCTTGATATTTTTGCTTAAGGTTATCATACCAGCATAATCTCCTGACAAGACTGTCACTGATTGGCTGCATGAATCCACAGCGCTTGGCTAATAAGACTTATCCCTTGATCGTCCTTGAAACGCTGCATGTTTTTTCCCTTTGTTTTAGTTGTGATTACAGCACACAATGTGGTGAATAATTCCTATGTGAAAATGATTCCTTATGCTCCCACGAGCACTCTTTCACAACATGGGAATCAGGGAAGAAGAACTGTATTGATGTGATAACCAGTACATCCAAGTCATTAAAACGTTTTATTGCCACATAATGTTTTTGAGTTTAGATCGGACCAACTAAAGCAACACCAGATCGTTCCACTGCCTCCAGAGGCTTGTACAGTGGCCACTATACAGTACATGATGAGTGCAACACTTCATGCACTTCCACTCTTACAGTACCTTGACGCACACATTGCTCTGGAATAAGGTCAATCTGGACTCATCAGACAACATTACTTTTACCATTGCTTCAAATTCTAATCTTAATGCTCCCTAGCAAATGCAAGCCTTTTTTCTAATTAGATTCACTCATAAATGGCCACACAGCCGTTTAGTCACAATTCTGTGGACGGCTTTATTGTTGATTTTCTACCATGCAACTTCACCAAGTGTTTAAGTGATCTCCATTTATATCTTTTTTTCCCCAAACACATTTCTTCCACAAAATTTAATGGTCCAGCACTATCCTTATGTTCATCATATGTTGAAGTGTTCTTAACCCAGTTCAAGTATTTTTTTTGCTTGCTTGATGCAGCCCAGTTTGTAGAAATCTGAACATTCTGAAACGGAGACTTGAAAACTGAATGTTTTATTAGGACCAGTGTTGGAGCTGTTGCAAGTTTCAACAAACACCTTTAAAACATTTGCTAACTGTAGAGGACGTAAATCCTAAAAAAGGCTGAAATTCCATTATAAGTCAGTTAAGCAAAGCCATCTTTTAGCTGAACTCTCAATGTGAGAAATTGATAGACCGTACATTTCTGCTAACATCTTAACCAACCAGGTGATTCGATCTGTTCACCGAGGGGCAGTTCTTATGTAACACAATCACAATGTTCACTGATACGCTCTGCCTCGTTCATATTTTAAGAACTGACACCTTGAGGGAAGTGAGCCAGGGTGAGACACTTTAGAGAAATAGAAAGAACAAACTCATCTCCACTTTCAACATTTTTCCTGAAACATCAGTGCTGCAGTGAGTTCAAGGAGTCTACAAATGAGAGTCTATGCTAATGTAATTTCACTGCGCATCACCCTTCTCATTCTGTACATGACCGATTAATACCCAAAGCCTTCTTTACCCAACATCCATTAGCATATGCTGGATGTTATTACAAGATGAATGTGTTTCCTATCAGGACATAATTGCTGCGGGAGTCCAGAGAGAACCCATGCATTTACAAACCTTAAAAGAATAAAGCTGAGGTGTTTGATGCGTATCAGCGCCAGGGCTCAGACTTTACCTGTATGTGCATCGATATAAATTGTTGATATATGTAAATTGTGGGAACTGTTCTGTAGTTAGAACTCCAGGTATGTTGGTCCAATTAACTATAACTACAGAATAACATCCAAGGGTACGTTTGTACTCTTAGGACAGTTGAAAGACAGAAAAACCCAAAAGACACCTTTTACACATCAGTGACGCTATTTCCATGTCCTGTCTTTCATCAGAGGGAACCGAGAGAATGTGCAGCCTGTAATTGAGGTAATGAAGAGATTTCCTCTCTCTCTGTACTGATGTATTTGAGGCTTAATCCAGGACACTGGGAGGGATTTAGTAAAAGCTGGCGTCTTATACGCAGGAACAGAGGCTTGTAAATAAGCGGCGAGGGCGTGTCTTAAGTGTGAAACTGTAACGATGCTTCGACAGGGGTGTAGCGTTAGCTCTAGAAAGGGACATCGCTAACTCTGAAGATCAGAACATATCCTTTGGAGTTTTGAAGGTTTCTAAACTCGTACTCTTTTGTGGCTTACACGCCCACTCTTTGCGAAACACAGTACATGGCATGATGAAGATTCTTTACAGGTGATTAATTCCCTAATTGCTGTAGCTAAATACATGGCTTGCATGGGCCACGCTATATCATTTTAATGATCACTCTCGAGCCTAATTAGTTATATCCGTATAACCAGAGGCAAACACACAGCCAATTAGAGCGAAATCAAAGCTCGAACACCCACACGGCGCACAGCTTTTATTGAAAGTGTGTACATAATAATAAGCATCAACTGGGCTCATGATTACAAGTAGGTATCATCATTATCATCATCATCATCATCATCATCATCATCATCATCGTCATCATTAATATCGTCATACAGGATAAAACAATAATACTGTAGATCTTGTTTGATTATAGGCTTGATAATGAAGGATATATCATCAATCACAGCATATATTTTACTTTACGCACAGACTGTAAAGATCAGTAAACAGTTCTAGGCTTACTGTCTTGCCAAGTGTGCACACACTCAGTCACGCGCTTGCACACAGTCACACAGATCGACTTTTGCACTTCTGTCCTGAGCAAAACAACCAAAACTGGTACACTGTAGCACAGAAACTTCCCAATTATAAGGATGAAAAATGACACAGACGCACAAAGGCTTCGATCTTCAATAACCTAATAATCTCGTGACCTATATGTCTGCAGATTTACAGCTCCACTCTTTTTCAGACTAAGTTACACCTAAGCTCACAAGCTCTTACCCAAAAGCCAAGAATCGAGGCAATATTAATTTTAAGATTCATTTTTTTTATTGATAATAATAATTGTATTACTACTAATAAAATACAACAATAATAATAATCTTTATCATCATCATCATAAAAATAACCTATATACCGTATCATGATATAAATATGCCTTTATCAAGCTTTTCTTGCAGCTCGGCTGTAAAAGCCTTTCTGATATTGATCACGAGGACCTTTAAGCCCATCAATCTTTCGTATTTCTCAAGAACAGGTTTTTAAAAAACAATCCTGGAATACTATCAATTATATTCTTTTTATAATACAGCAGCCGCCCTATAAACAAAAAAGTGTGCCACGATCAGTAAGAGAAAACTTTTTTTTTGTTTTCTTTTTGTCCCTTTTCATGAAAGCTCTAGCTTGAAATAAAAAAGGCAATGTTTTTTGACTTACAGCCAGGTCACTGCCTTAACAGAGGATTGTGTCTTGGCTGCTGTGATACCATTTGTAAAGCAATTTTCTCACTGATGAGAGCATCTGCGCGGTGACCGCGTCGCTCGCGAGTGCCTACCTGAATCGCAAGCAGCTATTTAAGTGCCGAGTTAAAAGACAGAAGTCTCTTTCCAACCAGCATCTGTTCATCTGCTGCTTTGTGTCGTGGTCCTACAAATTCATTTCAGATTAGTTAAAGGAACCACAGGTCCTCCACTAATTCTCTCCGGGTGGCGCTACAATAAATTCCATAGCTCATAGCTGGGGGAAGAAAAAAAAAAAAGCCAGAGCGTGTTTGTTTCATCTCTGTGAAGCGTGCACAGGCACGGTACAATAGGGGATTCCACTCTGAGCTGCGCCGATGTTCTCCTAACCTTATTCAAATCAAGATCCCTTTACGCGCAAGCTGCTGCGAGCTACTTCTCCAGAGATACTTCACAACAAGTACGGCGTATTCCGAAACCGCCGTTCATAATTCACCCATGCAAAGCTGCTTTTGAGTTATGGATGTTATGGATTGCATGGAAAGCGTGATCCTCTGTGGGATCTGTATATGGAAACATAACACTGCTCCTTTACCCGATTCCCCTCCATAAACCAGAATCTTCCTGGGAACAGGAACAACTGGCACAGCAGGGAGGTGGTCATGAAAACTTGGCAGAAGAGCAAGATGAAGAGGAACGAAAGTAAAAAGTAAAAAAAAAAAAAACAGGATTCATCAGAATGCCTGTACACGAACCAGCACGGCTAAAGCGTTACTCATTTGGAAGCTTAGAAAGAGAGAAAAAGCGTGCCAGGCAGAAGAATTCCTCGCTGACAAATGGTTCTCAAGCGCGCTCTGATTACAGAGGATTAAAAGCGGAGAAATAATTCCAGTCACACATTTTTCATGAGTCCCAAGCATGAATTCGTAACCGGGTGGACTTTCGCTGCCATTTACTATGTTTATTATGATAATTTTCCTTCCTAGGGTTGGAGATGGATGTGTGATGAAAACGTGTCAGTTATCTGGAGACAACTCAAAGGAAGGATTCGGCAAAGATAATCTGCGCTCATGGATAATGCTGATTAAACAGCAGCCACAGCTTAGAGGGACGACCCACTGCAAAAATGACATCTTTGCAAGTGAAAATTTCCCAAATCTGTCCAATTTTATCTAGTATTTTATGTTAGAAGATTACACTGAACTAAATGTATGATTATAAAAACCAATTTCAGATTTTTTTTTTCAAGCTGTCATTTTAAGCTTTAAAGTGTCTCATTCTAAAGGCAGATAATGGTTATGCTTTTTTATGTAATAGTTGTAGTAATAAGCGTATATGTGGTTTAGTGTTAACTTTCTGAAAGAAAATACTAAATAAAAATGGACTTATTCAGTATATTTATATTTGCAAGAATATTGCTAATAATGTGGTTGCAAAAGGTTTAGAGTTAGGCCAGATGTAGAACTTACTTATCTGTATAAATAAAAAAAAGATTTTTATTAGTCAGAATTCGCACTTTTAATGATATCTTTACATTTCATACATTAGAGGATCATAAAACAAGACATTTCTGTCTGTGTGTGTGTGTCCAGCCAATTTTGTCACAGCATTATGCAAAACTGTCTGTTTTGAATTGAATGAAAGTTTTATGCCAATTTACATAATTGTAGTAGGTCCAATGTATTGCTTTTTCCCCCTCGAGGTGGGTGTGGCTATAAGCGTCATTCAACAGAGACAAGAGACGCGATAGTTTACAGTGTGTACACAGAGTAAGCAAAAGACACAGAAATATCAGAAAGCTGGCAAAATCCCCACCAAACACAAACAAAAGAGTTACACAGCATGGCTTACTCTAAAAAAGGGCGTACACTATGAAATCTCAACCTTGCATCACAAATTAAATCAAAATGTTGAGCCGAAGGGAAGTTATGAGCAGATATGTGTTAGATGCTGATTAGCTTATTTTTAGCTTTAACCTTTTAACTATTTCTATAAACTTTTTACCAGTTTGGAAGGGTACTTATGCTAATAGTTTCTACATATTGTAATTGCAGATGAATGCATATACTAATTGTGTTACATTCTCTATGCATAATCCCATTCTATAACTTCACAAAGACATACAGAGTTATGGTACTTTCCGTCTATTATACACCCACAAGTCTATTCTAGTCACTTTTTTCTCTTTCTGACTGTTAAAACCTGGTACAGTTGAGCTGAGTTGCTCATTTAGACACAAATACAGACACAAACACGTTAAACTGCCGTCCCAAAAGAGAACTGTGCGCGTTAAAGGAAACAGGATGTAAAATCTTTATCAAATTGTAATGTTTATTAGTAAGTCCTGCCGTGTGGGAAAGACTGGTGTTCGGCACACAGTCAAAATATCCATACTGTATGTCTAAAACTGTAACAAACTCACAAACAAACAAATAAATAAATAAATTCACTCAAATTCTGTCCCTTTTAACTTGACCCATTATCCATTGTTTAATTCTACATCATGAGAAATTAGAATTTTTTTTTATCATAACCTCAATGACAACAACGTGCAAAAGGACCGACAGACTAGATGGTTTGATCCCTAATCCTTTGTAATGTTTGGCTCTCCAGCAATCAAACTTTAATCTAGGATGAACAGAAAAGCTCCTATCCAATCACAGCTCAGGCATGAACACTAATATCACCACTTTCTTTCCCCTCCTTCTCAGTTCGGCTGCTGGATTTGTTTCGAAAACCACGCTTAGCCGCTTAGATCCGGATTAGTAGATGAGAATTAGTGTTTACGCAAATGCTAACACAGAATCGATAATAAGGAAACATATATTGATAAAGAAATATTCATAAAGATAGACACATAGTCTGTTTCTTTTCCCCATTCCTACTGTACTTCCACCGTGCTCCTTACTACAACCTCATTATTATTCAGATATTGACATTCAGCAGCTACACAGGCCTGACCATATATTGGGAAAGGATATATTGCGATGCAAATATGTGACAATGTGCACCATCAATTATGCATTGAATACAGTCGCACTGTTTGAGCACTAATCTGCACGACCCACAGAGAGTCACATAATTGTGTTCTTCTGGAAAGACTGCCAGGAAATGGCATTTGTCAAGTGACTGATAGCCTGATAGCTCTGTGGTGTACGTTATCAGTTACACGACCACGCCATAACTGTTGATAAGAACTTTTAGAAGCTTTGACACCAGCCCTGCACAGGGGAGAAACCCACGGTCATTTTAACCATGTGATCTTTAAAGTTCTACTTACAGCTAAAATTACACATCAGGTGTTGCTCGTTATGTTTTTGGTCATATAAACCACTAATTTTATTAATTTCAATTTAAATATGTTTTTTGTATTATACATCTGATCATAGCAATTTGTATTTATTCCCAGTTTAAGGTGTTATTTGTATATATTTACTTATTTAGCACTGGTATATGAGGCTCACATTCAGAATCTAATAACATATTTTACATATTTCTTCATTAAACGTGTTTGGTTATTTTCTGTTATTGTGAATACAGTTGCTTGCACACTCTATCTTTTGAATTTCTGCTGTGATTTAGAATTTCCTTCTGGGATTAAATAAAAAGATCTATCTAGCCGGACCATCTTTTTATACAAACAATATTTTCATGTTTATGATTCGGAATATTATAAACAAAGCACTTTCTTTAATTACTTTTGCTTGTTTAAATCTTTGCCAAAAGATACAGTTCTGAAACTCATGCATTTCGAACATGTGTGTTTGTCGACGGAGTATAGCTCCAGCTGAAAATGGGTCTCTCGACGGAGGAAAACTTATTCATAGTTGAGTATTATTTCCGCTCATGAGGAAGTGGTTGGTGAATGGGGACTGAGATTGAAAAAGGTGGTAGAACAATTCCTTCCCATACCCGTCCCATTCCCCCGATCTTACACCACCTGATGCCTACTTGGGGGGAATGTTAAAGGAGAGCGTGTTCAACTGTGAAGATCCACCAAGAACCGTGCCTGCATTCCGTGAGCAAATCGTCTCCTTTTGCAGGAGTCTGTAGCAACCATGAGAATCTGTGTGAACCATATGAACACTGTCTACAGCGGGGCGGTGCACTCACACACACACTTCAAGCACTTACATTACGCGTACCACGGTGAATCAACATGCTAATAGTGTGTATGTTAGTGTCTTTCAGAAGAAATTAACTCACAGATGACAACAAGGTAATACGTTCGTCTTTTCATTTCAGTACTGTACATGCCACATACTGACATGAGAATGTCGAGTGTATGGTTATACCTGTATCGACCACTGTATTAGCTGAAGAGCTAAAAGACAAAAGTGTAAAATTGTTGTCCTTTTCCTTGCCACCGTCGCTGTCTCCTCGGCTTGCTCATCAGGGACAGTCTTATTTTGATTTCATACAAACCTAAATAATTGCTTTGCGACAATATCAATTGTTAGAAGCGCTATACAAATAAAATGGAATTGAATTAAAGTGTCATAATATTTTAATAGGTACATAGCTGGATTATTTTAGTTGTCCAATGTAACTTTCCTTCTGATCTGTCTGATTGGTGTCGTACTAAGCAGAAGTGCTAATTAAAAAAAAATAGAGATCTTGATCAGTTGTTTCTCTAAGCCACTTTAAAATTCTCTAAACACAGACAGCAGGTCTGTTTATTCCTGATAAAGCAAAGCCCAGTGTCGCACTCGCCACCTTCTCGCAGACAAGAATCTCACCTGCAAAGCAGAGATTTGGCTTCATCCATCCTGAGACAAACAGCACTGTAACAGGACACTGACAGCAACCTCACAGCAAAGTGAAACACTGCCAGACTCATCATTTAAATGCAGCTCGCAGCCCGAGCACCCTGTTGAACATCAGAAGTGTATGTGTGTACATGTACGTTTCTGTGGGAGCAAGAAACAAAAGGAGTGTGTGCATGTGGGGACGTGTGTAGAGTGTATACAGAATGTCTACAAAAGAGAAGGCTAAGCTTCAGTAGGGAGCTGAACTCTATCCACTTCAGAGTCGAGCGACTGATGACTCCATAGGAGACGCGCATCAGTTTCCTGTCAGAATTGCCTGTGGGCCACGGCAATGGAAGCACGGTGGTAGATAACGCGAGACGGGCAATTGACTGCAGCCTCTCTGTTTGGTCTCGGATCCTGCTGCTTCTGTAAATACAAGAGGAAGTTTCTCAGGGCATCGTGCCTATAGAGAGCATAAGGAATTAAGGATGCCCATAGAATAAGACCTTTTATGATGCATATGAACACCCGAGGTCCATGAGCGACACGCTGAATTTCCAGCCATTATGAAGTGTTGAAACTCATGCTCCGTTAAATAATGGTTTAACCACTTAAACTTCTGGATGCTTCTTTCAGATTTAAAACTTTTAACTCCGAATGCCGCTGAATGGCTTGCATTTCACCAAATAGTAAAGCATCTATTGTAGCTGTGCACCAATTGTAGATGGGATTGATCTCTTGTAATCGATAATAACACACAAGGCGAGGTTTGTTGGAAAATGAAGGAAAGTATAACCATACACATCAATATATGTTAATAATATATAACTAACCTAACCTCAAAGTTGGGGAAAAAAACCCTTCTTCTTCATCTGCTTTTTCTTCTTCTGTTGTGGTTTAAAAGCTGCACAGCAGGTGGAACTACACCACAATATTATAGGATTAGCATCCATGTAAAAAGGTAAATTGGAATATTTAATCAAATCGATTTCAATCAAATCGTTAAAATATTGTCACAGCTGTAGTGATTAGAAAAAGGACACGATGTTCTCACAAGTGTGAAGCAAGGACTTTCGGATTTCATGAGAAGCCAGAATTCAGATTGAGCTGGGGAGCAGCAGGGAGAGGGAGACGGACAGATTTTGCAAACCAGTTAGGAGCTTTTCTATACAACTATCTGCAAACTAATGATTTCACTCAAAAGCTGAAAGTGCATTTGGCAGTGTTTCTTCATTTCTATTGCTCATCTGGGAATAGCTCCAGTCCGGCCGTCATTGATTAATACACGCTGGTGGCCAGCACAGCTGATCTGCTCGGCAACGCGGCCCTTCATGTCCCTGAGCATTATTATTTTCACAAACAGGATGCTTTTCCTAGTCACATTTTGGGCCCATTGTCAATTGTGATGGCACAATGACCATTTTCAGGCCTCCATTCGAACTGGCCTCTGTGCACATCGGAAATCTGTCGGCTTTTCAGAGTGACAGGATTTCTTATCCTCCTCTCCTTTTTTCCATGAGGATTGCATGCTTTCACTGCCTCGCTACTTTTGTTCCATCCCTTCAGTTGTATCATTCCATGAAATTGGTCTGTCAGGCCTACTCTGGGCTACTCTCACCAAACTGGGGGAAATGTGTTACAGAGTTATAGCACAGAGAAAAGATCAGGTAGCGAGCACTTTTCCGCAAAGTGGTGGCACCCATTAGTACTCAGTGACACTGCATTACCATTTCATTCAAGCTCTACAGGATTTATTTGGTAAGAAATTTTCCTTACAGAGTTCGGCTTAAATTGCGCTGAGCTCGCTGAAAACTTTGCTGCACATATTTTATTCAGAAAAAGACCCGAATGAACTTTATATTAAAGTAATTTGGACAAATACTGCTCTTAGTCTTTGCCACCTAAGCAGGATAATATAATATTCTATTTAAAAAAAAAAAACGAATGAAGTTTTTTTTAAATTAGGTTCTTTTAAATTAGGGGATTATCACGAAAAGGGAACGCCAACACGGCCACCTTGCCTCCTATTTGTATGGCTCAACCAGCAGCTATCAAATTCCCCTCAAGGACCTGCTATCGCCACATGACTGACTGAAGAATAAAATAGCCCTTTTATGTTGGCTAATACGAGCTCAAAGGCTGTAAGAGGTGTTTGGAATAAGATTAGCCACAAAGGCATTTAATTTCACTGCAATGTTTAATTTCAAGAGACCAAGAGAGACAGTCCAATCTACCCGCCTGTTCTGCCTAACTACCACACACAGTGCTAAAAAAATCCAGCCGTGTTGGCATTCTACCACCAGCAGAATAATGCCTTCCTTGTCTACTCTGATGCTTCCCAAGCCCTGGTCCCTTTCCCACATGTCCTATCCCTTCTAAAGAGATACTAGAAGCGTGATGGATCGAGGAATAAGGAGAATAGAAAAAATGAAAGAAGTCTTTTTTTTATCTTACGGGTGTCTGGATTAGAGCGAGATTCTTCAACAGTATCTATTTTAATTCCCTTTAGATTCTAAAATGCTGATTTTGTTTATTTAAGAGACTAGTAATAAGCTCCAACAAGGTCACAAAGAATGGAGCACGGATGAGAGTCTTACTAATTGTCTCAATTTTTACTTTCATCATTCTGAAACAAGCGGTTTAATCAGAAGAAAAGGCTTTGTTTTTGTTCGAGGTCAAAGAGTTCAGTTTCATGTTCAGGTGGAAGCACCAGGTTAAGTTCGTACTGGGCTTGAAAGAGATTAAAAGTTCAGGAGAAACCACCTAGGATAAAAGTTCAGCCAGACCTGGTTTCTTCTGAGTTCAAGAGCAGCTGATGGCATAAAGTAAATATATTGGCTTGGAAAGTCTGGAAGAGAGCCCTTGTTTAGGATTTCTAAGGAGCCATTGTGCTTTAAATTTACTAAGAGCTGCTTCATTCTAACTTCAGAAGAAACTGACTGGTTCCAGGATTGAGAGAAGCCAAATACTTCTGAGCTCAAGAAAAAGCTGCCTTCATCAACGTTCAGAAGAACCACCACAAAGGAGGTTCCCGAACTTGGAAAAAAAGGTGTTCCTCCTCACACAATTTAAATGACTAAATTCATTATGTATACCACTTATCCTGTGTAGGGTCATGGGTTGTCTGGAGCCAATCCCAGGGAACCTTTTGGGCACAAGGCAGGGGACATCCTGGATAGGGTGCCAAAGAATGGCAGGGCACAAACAAGCTTATTTCATACACTATGGGCAATTCCGGATCACTGATCTACCTAGACCACATGTCTTTGGAATTATTCAAAAAATACTACACTCTCTTACACACACACACACTCACACAGAGACGAAATTCAAACCCCCAACCCTGGAGGTGTAAGGTGACAGTGCTAACCACTGAGCCACTATGCCACCACAGCTATATATGCACAATTAAAATCTTGTTGTTTGTGCCTCTCTGGTTCACACATCACACTAGTAGAGAACAGATTAAAAAGACCAGCATGCTGTGTCACTTTTTCTATCACACACACACACCTCATAAGAGCAGATGGGCCACAAAGCAGGAGGTCTGCATGCTCCGATATGGTGTACGCATGACAACATGAATTGGCACGTTTATGGCCATTACTGACCAGCCCTCACTCGCCCTTGTGTCTGATGACATCATCCAAACAATAAGAAGCAACGTGTATGTGGAAATATAAAGGGAAGCATGAGTGAGTACGCATAATCTGGCATTGCTGAGGGAACAGGTTGGCTCCCTGTGGGATAAGAAAGATATTCCATTAGCATCAGGACAACTAGATAAACGGCTGCTCCATCATCCGGCGTTTGAAGAGGAAAAACAGAGAGGTGGACGGAGAAGGCACGAAGGAAAGGAAAAGAGAGCTCCCACGGAGAGTACCGGTTTGAAAATAGACTGGAGCGCGGGGCCGGGCTGTTCCTCTACAGCCATTAACTGCCAGGGGCTCACATAATGGTCGATAAACACCACTTGTATTCAACTGAAAAGGTAACAATTACCCACATAGTTCTAGGCAACATGTGTGTGTGTGTGTGTGTGTGTGTGTGTGAGAGAGAGAGAGACCACCTGTGTGCTGTACCTTTTCTCTGACACACAGCCAGTGCGTAAAGTCAAACTTGTCTGCGCTTTTCCACTTAGCTTCTTAGCTATAAGAACCAGAATGATGCTAGTTTGAAATCAAGAACATGGCAGATATTAGAATAAAACATGACAATTAAGGACAATTTTTATTTATTTATTTTAAATGTGTGTGTGGAAATTGTGAAGGTCTGGGGAGGGAAGCAACTGTAGTTTTTTGTGACTTAAAAACAAAAAAACTGTAGAAACAAAAATGCTAAAGCTAATTCAGTGCAAATGTAAGTAAGTTATTTCCTAACATTTTAGATGCCTTAAGAAACTTAACAGCCAAAACATGATATAACTAGCAGCAAATCAAGCAACTTTTAGACATTTTTATTCCAGCAATGAATTCTCATTAGTTTTTATACCCCTTATCCTGTATACAGAGTCATGGTGGGGATTGGAGGCTATCGCAGGAGATTTACTGTAGGTCATGAGGCAAGGTACACCCTGGATGGGGTGTCAATCCATGCAGCGCACACACACACACACACACACACAAACTATGGTCATTTTAGAAATGCCAAAAGTCTGGACTTTGGACTGTGGGAGGAAACCCTGAGGAGACCCACCAAGCACAGGAAGAATATGAAAACTCCATGAACACAGACATGAGGTGAGTTTCAAACCCTCAACCCTGGAGGTGCAAGACGACAGTGCTATCCCCTACGCCACCATGCCATCTAATAATCCACATAATCTATTATATTATATAATACTATGTATCTCCCCTCATGAGTCTGTGATGAGATCTAGGATTGTCTTTTCCATTACACTTTAGTTACTTTCCTCAGAAGTAAGTTGCTGCTGTTCATGTTATGCTTATATGAACAGCAGCAAGGAAAAAAAAAATGTGGACCACAAATCTTGTCGTCTTGTTGTGTTTCCGGTCGATCCAGAAAGCTCGGCCGATTCTGCAGCAGCGATCAGGTGGCACATGAACATGTTTCGGGGACAAAGCTTTCAATAGAAGAACTACAGTCTCTGGCTGTATCTCAAGCTTCATTTAATTCTTCCTCTAAGCAGCTACTCACTCAAACCAGAGATTTAAGAGCGGGTTTTTGCTTTAAAAAACCTTCTGCATAGACGATTTATGAATAGATTTTTTTTTCTCTATGTAAAACATGTTCACAAAGCCAGAGGTAAAACTACCACAGATTATAAAACTCCACGCTCGTTAATTTAACGGTGTGCGTTAAAAAAGGTTGCACTTCTGATGGGCAACTAAAGCTGTTTTCATGACTGCCGTTAAAACAAAGATGCTAACAAAGAGAAATAAGGAATAATGGAGGGATTGAAGAAAAAAATGCAAACAATGAATCAGCAAATTTGTGTAATGCGAGCAATATGAAAAGAGGGACAGGGAAGAGAAAAGAAAAGGAAGATAAAAAATAAAAAAGGACAAAAAGAGAACAAAAGTAAAGAAGGGAGAAGAGAAGAGAGAAAAAGATAAGAAAAGAAAGAAGCAAAGCAAAGAAAAAAATTAAAATAGAAAAGGAATTAGGACAGAAGATACAGTAGAAGGGTCAAAATAAAGAGAATACAGTAGGAAGAGGATAAAAGAAGATAAAAAGAAAAAAGAGAAATAAGAATAGTAGAGTACAAAAGAGAGAAAAAGAAAAGAAAGAAAATGGTAAGAGCTACGAAGAGAAAAGAAATAATAGAAAAAAATTAAAGGGACAGAAAAATAGAGAAAATTTAAAATTATAATTTAGAAAAGAACAATTTGAGAAGTGAAGGAGGATAAAAGATAGCAGAAGAGAAGAAAAGGGAAGGGTAAAGAGAAGAAAGGATAAAAAAGGGGAGAGAAATAAATAAGAGATGAGGAGTGAAAAAAGAAGAGAAAAACAGAGAGAAGAGAAGAAAAAAGAAGAGCAGAAAAAGAAGAGCAGATGATTTTCTCCTCCAGTCAGTGTAAATGACTTGGTGAATTGCCCTCAGCCTTTTATAGATCCAAATATAAAAAAATGTGTGTAAAAAATATGTGTAAAAAAACCTGCGTACATGTGTGTGTGTGTGTGTGTCACTCCAGTGTGAGGCACTTGGAGAGCTGTGCACATTTTTTCCAGCTGAGCACTAACACCAACACTAACACTGTGACGGAGTGAGAGGGAGAGGTTTAGAAACAGAGGGACAGACAGACAGACAGACACACACACACACAGACACAGAAACAGACACAAAGTCTCCCCTTCATCACTCCCGTCGGAGCGGCTCTAATTTGCCCCAGGCAGCCAGGCACGCCCATCAACAGCAGTGCCAGGGGTCTGGAGTGCACTCAGGAGGAACTGCGGATGAGGATATGCAGAGAAGAGAACAAAACAGCACTCTCTACATCATCATCGTATCACCAAGACGCAGAGCTATACAGCTAAAGACAGGAAATCAGTCTCGCTCCGAACAGCGTGAGCTGCAGTATTTCCTGCAGGAATTCGAATGAGTTTGGGACCGCCGATGTCACTCAGCCTCCTGCGAACATCCTGGGAGTTAAAGACGTCACCCGAGAGCCAGGCTTTAGCGTGCTGATGAGATAAAATTACAGAAAGCTCGTTTTTAATATCTACATCAATAAATCCATGCTGGTTTACAGCCCAGCTTTGCCCTCAGAGACAATATACCGAGATCTTTAAATAAAATCTAAATCTGAAAAAAAAAAAAAAACGTGAAGAAAAAAAAACTGTTTGGAACAGCAGTATCTCACTGCATACGCAAATGACACTCAACACATTCCTCGTGTTTTTTTCCCCTCTCCATCACATCTTTCCACCTTTCACTGATTTAGCACCTTCTTCTTAACACCCTTCTCTGAAACCCACGCATTCACCTGGTTCGACATGCCCCAATCCACACATGCACAAACACACACATACACATTCAGCGTCTAATTTACTGCCTGCATCCACACCTCTCCTGCTCTCACGCTTATTGAAATCAACAGCACCTTCCTTTCAATCGAGAACTGCACACATGCACACACATACTGTATACTCACACACACACTTAGAGGCCCCTCTGGTCGTGTTCCTAATAGCCTGTTTCTGTCATGTCAACAATACAGTCCCTGTCGGCCATGATGGTGATCATTACAGCCCAAACGGTGCATAGAGCTGCTGAATAAATCACAAAGAAAGAAAAAATTCTCATCTGCCATGATGACTTCATATTGATATCACGGTGCATGAAGCGAAAGAGATAATAATAATAATAATAAAAGATCTGTAAGAGATTGGTAGAATATAGTCTTGTGTCATGTTCAGAAATAGGCCTAACTTTCGAAATAAAAAAAAGTTGTCAGGTACATGACGGCGTTTTTGTGCATTGTGTTCAAGATTAAGATGCTATATCCGAAGAAAGGAAAAAAATAAATAAGAATCTGAGTCATGGCGAGGAAGCCAAGGCTTATTGTGTCGCCGCAGCGCTTTTTGCTGAACTGAGATAGTGCTTGAGATTGTCATGGCCTAATTCGGTGGCGTGTGCAACCTCTCTTCAGGCCAGATTTACGGATAAAAACGGCTTTCTCCATCAATACGCCTAAATTATTTTTAGTATTAAGAGAAGAACAGAAGGCGCAGGTTCTCGCAATGACAACGTATTACTGCAGTTTGCAGAATCCGTGAGAAGGATTGGGAGAAAAGGTTGAAGAGTGATAGAAACGGTGTGTAAGAGAGAGAGAGCAAGAGAGATAGAAAGAAAAAGAGAGAGATTGGTTTCTAAGCTGAGATGATGTCTGCACTTTGATATCACACAAATCCACCATAAAGGCAGGAACACTACGCCTTTAATCCATCTATGCCATCACAGTGGCAGAGTTCATAATCAGTGGGAAAGTCTACAGTTCTTGTCATGATGGTTCAATAGTGTTTTGCTGAGCGAAGTTTGCGACAAACTTAGAGAGGCGGTTGTTCCACTTTATAAACAAAATAACACCCACACACAATCACCACTAGTTGAATTTCCAGTGCACGTATTTATCCGTTGGTTTCCTTACACTCTGTGGAACGGCTCTTCTGGTTGTTTGCCCGCACATAATACAGGGTGTCCAAAAAAACAGGAACCAAAGGATATATGCTGAGCAGATACAGTATGTTTGTCCGAATATGTTGAACTAATACAGTTTATTGATTTAACCACGTTCAGAAAATTGTCTTAATATGAATAAAATAGTGTATATTGATCCAGATATGTTGCACAAAAAAGATATGCTGATCCAAACATGTAGATCAAACATGCTATGTCTACCGGAGTATGTTGAGCAAATAGGTAAGTCGATCCGAATATGGTAAACAAATAGGGTAAGTCGATCTGAATATGGTAAACAAATAGGGTACGTCAATCAGAATATGTTGAGCAAATATGTAAGTTTTGATATGAATATGGTAAGTTGATATGAATAGGTACATATTAAAAATGTTGAATTGGAATATGTTGAGCAAAATTCTGTAAAAACATGATACAACAGCTGAGCAAATGCATTAAAAATTTCATAAACAATTAGCCAGACAAACACATTTTGGTTGTCAGTGGAGTTAGGCTGCACTATGGTTTGTATGAAAACATTTGTCTACTTTCACTATCCGATATGTGTCTTTCTCGCTCTTGTCCATTTTTGTCCTAGCAGGGTTGTGTGTGGCTCGCTCATGCCATCAGGTCCTCACAGAATTGTGTGTGAAGCTCTAAATGGCCATGTCAAGTTTAATTGCTATCGCATCTGTTCTCCCAGCAATAAAGAGGCCTTTTCCTGCCATCTCCAATCTCCGCTCTAAACCGCTAGAGACACAGAGAGAGGGAGAGAGGGTAAAGTTAGGATGGACTGGCTTCACCATCATTTTAGTATGACACTAGATCTTGGACGTGCACAGCTGAACAGCTATGATCTCTTGCTTAAGAGATTGCAGGATTTGTACGCAGTGACTACAACATCATATAGTGTGATTCAAGGTTTGAAACTATTTTAAAAAGAGAAAAAACTTATAAAGAAAAGAATTTACCCAATCCTCTTATGTCCTCACTGTCATTGCTGTATTAAAAAACTGAAACTGAGCCCAGCAAAGTGTTAAAACATATACAGTACACATATTGTAACAGAAGCAATAAATGTAAGGGAAAAAAAAATAACAACAGAGTTTTAGTTCATCGAATCTTAACATCAGTTCCTGTAGCAAATCCTCTGTTGCAGCTTAGGCAGTCATATGCATTTATGAAAATGACTTATCTGAAGGAGGATCATCAAGACAAGAAAGTTTTCACAGACTTTCATCTCCATCCTCTCTCATCTGATTAATGAAGTGAAAAAAATGGACTAAGTCTAACCAAACAAAAAAGCAGAGATGCAGGAACAGATATCTGAGAAACATACTGTATCAGATCCTATAACAAATGGAGTTAGATTTCTAATTAAAAAAAAAAGATTTTTATTATTGCAAATATTATGCTTAGAATTGCTTATTACTACCATGCTAAGAGACAAATATTTAAATTTACATTTAACCCGGGTAAATAAAGTCTAGCTTTTAACTAGTGCTGGCCAGTTGTTTCCATTAATTTAAATTACCAGACATGATGTCGTCAGGGACTTGTATTATAACAAAAGATTCATATATCACTTCATGGCACTGTACAGATGGCCACGGTAAAAAAAAAATAAATAACCTTACATTCTAAGCAGAATTTGCAGGTCGGAATGACATCATTCCCGGCTTTGGTGTGTTTGACGGACGAAGTGGGAAGCCGAAAGCCCCTGTGATCATTTTTGTTAGCTACATGACAGGCAGCTACCTCGGTTGTGTAATGTATATTTTCTTTCTCAAACAGCAAACTGTATAGTCAGTGTTTTAGATACAACAAATTAATAGTAAACTAATAATTAACAGAAGCAATAAATTTATATTTCTGTTATGTTGATTAATCTAAGGCTAATACACCTATATATAGTATCTTTTAAAGGTAAGATTTTTTCCGTTGTTCATTTCTTATGCTGTGTGCAGCCATGCTGATTTGATGTCACTCTGTAAACGGGGAAAAACTCGGATTTGGTATAACACCCTGAGTTGTTGCCTGTGAGCATGTAAGAAGTGTAAATAAGTCTGTAAAAATAGTAACTATAGCATCATGAATAGCATAAAGTGCAAATGATGTTTTAAAAAAGTATTCTTATAATACCCCTTATTGAATAGAAGCATTGTTTGTAGTATTTGTTATAGGTAGTGCTGTTACTATTCTTGAACCTAGATAGCTAGACATAAAGAAAGTACGCTGTGTAAAATCCTGATGTGCTCAGGGAATTATGGCTAGTTTGCCACTTTATACGGTACATCCAAAGGCGTTCAGGTCAAACTGGGACAGGGAACACAGCTATGTAAAAAACGACCTTTATTTGTCGATATAATCCCTGCTACACTAACAGTTTTCTCAGAACACCAGAGCCATGATTGGACTTTATGCTTCCCATTTGAAATGCTGACCTCCCATGAACACCTAATGGCTCAAACATGTGAAAATGTCTTAGAGCAAGGTTAGGACTGATATGCTGGATGTGGCAATAACTCCCAGCCGAGTTCCTGTAATGTACAAGTGGTGATTGTGTGTACAGTTTCCACAGACAGAGGGGTCTTTTCTGCAATTTACCTGTTGATTTTTTTTAAGATGAGGCTTCCTACTCGCAAAATTTTTACTGGAACAACTGCAGAGGGCCACGAGCCACCTCACTCAAAAACGTCATTCACAGATGTACAGCCTTCTTTAAAATGTTTGCACCAATCAAATCTTTTACTGGCAGTTAAGACTTTTTGACTTAAACGCCCCCTCATTTACAAGTGCATAATAAATAAAAAATAAAATTCATGTCATTTTTTTCACTTCACTGTACATAAAAACATAATGAATCTTGACCTCAAAACTGATGTGATTTTTTTTCAAAACTGTAGTAAGTACAGTAGTTCTGCATTACTCAATTATAGATCGTAATGATTTAAAAAAAAAAAAAACAGGTGTTAACTATAAAAACCTTTATATAACATATTTATGTTATTTTTTTAAAGAAAATATTACATAGCGAGATATCTACTGCTATGGTTTCATTAGGAATATTTTAATGCAGAATGCTTAAAAAAAATTGAGAAGTGCACATTAACACATCTCTCCAAGTTCACAAAGTTGGTAAAAAAAAAAAAAAAAGTCCTAAGAAAAACATCACCAAAGTTTCAAAATTTCTTATTTTGTAGCCATAAAATAATCACTCATTTTTAATATTCAATCATTTCAGGTACAAATATGGACATTTGTATGTAGCTAAACCATCTTAAATTGAATCTAAAAACCTGTAAGTAAGTACTAGCTCCTTTTAGAGATTCAGTGTGTGTACACACAGAGGGAATTTAGACCTCATAACGTAAGCTTCTCCTGTGCTGCCAGTTCCTAGTACAAGTGGGCTTTCTTTTGCCAGTTGCAATCAGATGTGCCCAGACTTGCTGGGACCACTCCCTCAATCACACACACACGCACACGCACACACACACACCCACACACACGCACACACACACACACACAATTTCAGCCTTTTTTAAACTAAATATTAAACACACGCTCTCACTCAGTCAACCCTCTACAACTACATCTGCCCACTGATTTCTGACTGAAATCAACAAGGCTGAAGAAACATTTCCAATAAAGCTTTGTATTCTTCTGACATGAGGTCATACCCTGCCTTTCTCTCCGCTGCTGAGGAAACTCAGACACAGAACAGAATGAGAGAGAAAGCCTGCACCACACGTACAATATAAGACAGGAATGTAGTGACACTAGTTCCTGTGAAGTATGCTGTATTCTAGACATACAGAAGATCAGTTCTGGAGAAAAATGTTTCAATCAGTCAAAACCACTCTGTGAGCACTCCGGATGAACCAGTTAAAACACTCAACCTAAAACAAGGCAACTGCTGGACAATCGAACCACGCAAAGCTCTCTGTTAATCTCTGTTAATCTCTTTCCCTCCGCTACTCTGTATTGCTCCCTGCAAAATATCGAACAGTGCTATGTGTGATAATAATAATAAATAAATAAATAAATAAAACTTTGTCACAGATGTGTTTTATCTTAATGGAAAAGACAATATTGCACAGGCAAATGGTTTAGATGTAAAGCTTAAGGGGCAAAGAAAAGACTTTAATATGTAAAAGTAGCAGATGTGATGTGACAAAAATAGTCACATCACAATCAGAGCCGTGTGATTTAATCACTAATGCAATTAAGTCCATCTTTTGTTGGTAATTTCAATTAAGTGAATCAGTGGGCCGTTTTTTTAATTATTTTGAATTGATTTATACTGTATAAATTATTTAACAATATGCAACTTTTTTTACAAACATTTCTAAATATGGAAAGAATTTGCCATTTGACTATTTGAGGTAGAAACACAGCTGACACAGGGCTGTAAAAAATCATCCAAGCAAACATTAACAGACTCTTTGAAGAAGAAACATTAAAGTAGCAGGCTTTTTTGAAAAAAAATGTTTTGAAATTTTGAGCAGTTTGAAAAGTGGCAATCACATGATTTTTATGCACTTTGCATATATTTGCTTAAATTAACCTTCGGCAATATTTTTGGTTTGATGCAAATCAAAGGTCATGCATGTTTTGAAAAAGAAATAAAAGATATACTTCTTCTATACCTATACATTCCCATGAACGCAATTTCTGTTTTTTATTTGTTTTTAATATAGCAATTAAGAGACACAATTGGCAGATTTATGTAGTGGCACAGTGGCTTAGTGGATAGTACTATCCAGCGTTGGGGGTTGGAATCTCACCTCCAGTCTGTGTCTGTGAAGCTTGCACGTTCTCGCCATGCTTGGTGGAAGGTTTCCTCGTGCATCTCAAACACAAGTGCTGTAGGCTGACTGGCATGCCCAAAATCGTCTGTGTGCTTGTGCCCTGAGATAGGCTACCATATTATTCAGAGTGTACCCTGCCTTATGCCCCAAGTACTCCTGGGACAGGCTCCAGTCTCTCTGTGACCCTACACTGAAAAGGTTGTATAGACAATGTATGGATGACAGGTTTATGTTAAACAGAAAAGCATTTATTTATTAACTCAAATTATTATAGTCATATGTCTATTAAATTAATACCTGAAAACTCCATAGGGTCATAATCAGGTAATTATAACCAGCACTAAAACCAGAAAATATTGCAGACATGTTCAATCAAAATGAACAGGAGCAGAGGACAGAAAAAAATGTCCTTCGTAGAGTACACATCTACCCTTTGTGACTTTTAGCCAATTGACTATGTCATGGGAAAGTCAGGACGCATGGCTGTAAGGTGCGTGAAAGTATCTGAGGATTGGCGCGATTATCTCGTACCCGCTTGACTCAAGAGTTACTTTGTGCTTTAGGCTCTATGTGCTTCCTGCACTGTGTTTTTCTTCTCCAGGACACGGCCACTGAGCATTACATTTTTCAGCAATTTGTGCTACATTATGAGGGTTTTCTGAGGGATTGGACCAGACAGGCTGGGCTTTGGCCACCAAGGGCATGGATGAGCATCGTGTGAACAAGATCCCTTTATCACTTTACTGGTATATAATACATAATTAATGTTATTTAAATCCATCTGGCAGTGGAGGTGTATGTACAGGTACAGTGGAACCTTGGATTACGAGCATGATTAATTTTGGAAGCAGGCTCATATTCCAAAACACTCGTAAACCAAATCAAATTTTCCCATAAGAAATAATGGAAACTTTAATTATTTGTTCCACAGCCCAAAATAATAAATACATAAAAATATTTAACACAAAATATAAAATAAAAATGAAACAAAATACATTACCTTTAAAAAAAGTTAAAATAAATTCTGATAGATGTGTTTGTGCAGGCACTGTGCATGTGTGTATGTGTGTGAATCTAAAGTAAGCTCCCTTCTTCCCCTTCTCATCTTACACAGTAACCCTACCTCCACCTACCGCAAACACTGTTTAAGCAGAAAAATAAACAAAAAATCTCTCTAATGACACTCGATTGGGCAACACATAAACAGAATCACTGCTGTAAAGTAAAAATAAAACAAAATAACCTGCACTTTACCTTTGAAAAAAATCGCGACAGAGCAGTGTTCCATGTGGTCACAGTGTTATAGTAGACAGTACACGCATGCACGGATGTTGATTATACCAGTAAGAGACGCGCACTAAGACCTAGCAGGGGAGACGATTACCCACAATTCCGCAGCACAAAAGTAAAAAACAGTTGGCTCAGTTGTGATCATACATATAATCACATATACATGTACATACACACATATAATGTATCATGCTTGGCGTCAAAACAAGAAGCGCATGCGTGATACATTATACTCGATACTTGTAAACCAAGACTTGCTCGTTTTTCAAGTAAAAATTAACTAAAAATCTTTGCTCATCTTTTAAAACACTCGCAATCCGCGGTACTCGCAATCCGAGGTTTCACTGTACTTGAATTTGCTCATGTTAAAATCACCTGGGTAGTTTGTTTTTGTTTATGTTTTTCTTTAGCAAAAAATTTGCCATTACAATAAGGACATGAATACTGTAGGTTTTAGTTCCATGCAGAATGTTGTTTCTTATACTTGATGATCATAGGAAAGGTGTGCATAATTGCTGATTGGATAATTGATGATCATAGAAAAGGTGTGCGTAATTGCGTAATTGACTTGACTTGATATGCATAAAACATGCAAACTGATCTTTGTGGGGATTTGGATGAATTATAAAGCATGCTCAGTTTAATCATCACATAATCAATAATGGTTTTTAAATATTCAGAATAAATTTCAGTAGCTTGTGATAGGATTGCTAACTAGCAATCAAAGCCATTATGATTGTACTATTACCAGCACATAAGGAATAATAAAACTGCATTCATGTTTAAACCTTATCATAGAACAGTGTCAATGATCCACAATTCTCAAGACAGTGAAAATACTGATAGATACTGACTTATCAACCTCGACGAAATGCATTTTCAAAACCCAAATTACATTTTAAATCAGTTGTCATGATCTGGGTTCTGATTATGTTTATTTTATTTATTTATTTATTTTATCAACAGAAAGGATACATGTTTTTGCATATTCCCAGAAAATACCCGAGATATCTCACATTTTTATATGTATCTCTCGAGCCCGGTACTCAAGCTCTGTTAGACGTGATATACTTACCCAGGCCGAGCAAGAACACAGACCTGAATGTAGGTGTGAGTCATAATGATTAATGCTTAATGCTAGACACTGCTAAGTGTTTCCTCTACGCTGTGTTCTGGGGATGTGGCGGAAACTCGTCATGACATGCGATAGGGTTTAAGTGGTTTGAATATGCGTTATATTATTTATTTCACTTTCTGCTGAAAGTATGAGAGTAAATTATTGGTCAAAAAAAAAAAAAACCAGGCACATCTGACTAGCCGTATTCCACACACACACACACGGACATACGCACACACACACACACACACACACACGCACGCACACAATGGCACAACAGAAGGCTGAAAATCAGTTTGGGGATTATGGGAATATGGGAGCAAAAAGTACTGACCTGCTGTCCTACTCAGATCCTTACCAATGACAAAAACAGCATTATTTCAAGTTCTACCCTGCATGCTGACACTTTCTGATTACGCCGCCTAGATTACAAACTCATATCATTGCCTGGTACTACGGGTTAAAAAAAAAAAACATGAGCTGGGTTTCTGGGTAACGGCGTTAGCTAAATGCATTAATGTTAAAAGCGCTGTAATGCCTAATCTCTGTGGAGCAGAGTAAAACGGAGAGATATGAGCTGAGATGGGAGCGGAGGAGATGGGAGAACAGAAGGGCAGGGAGGGGAAGGAAGAAAAGATTGCCAGCATCGGAGAGAAGAGGGGATGAAAGAAGAGGGCAGAAGATGCGCGGGAGCTCTGGCGGGGTCTCTGAGCCCTGGTGCCCTGTTGTACCTGATTGAGGTCGATGATGAGGAGATCAATAGATCATTAGTCAATCCCTATGCTGCTCAAACAAACACACAGATTACAGACAAGATAATAGCAAGATCAATTGCCATTGTGTGTGTGTGTGTGTGTGTGTGTGTGTGTGTGTGTGTAGTAGGTCTCTTGGGCGTGGTCTGAGTGTCTGTGGGCAACAGAATGACGCCAGAAATCAGTAGCACACATCCATGAGCTCATATGGACGCACTGCTAGAGTCTGGCTCAGCTTTCAGGGTGTGGTCCTGGACAAAGTAGAATGTTTTGATTTGTAGTGCGTGTGTGTGTGTGTGTGTGTGTGTGTACTGTATGTGTGTCAGTGGTTCATCTAGGCGTGGCTGTATCTACCCTTTTGCGCTCCAAGCCATGAAACTATAAACACTTTAAAACTAAAACCAAACCTAATTTATTCCGTTAATAACCCAAGCCTGCTTTCCAACATGTGTTTCATCTAACAGGGAAATCGTTCGCGCTCATTTCCTTACATTTAACTCTTGATTCCAGCCAAAAATCTGTCACGAGTGTTCCTAAACGCGCATGGCACCAAGCTTATCATTAGCATCAATTCAACTTTTCTGCAGATGCTTAAATGAATACCCCTCTCTCTCTCTCTCTTCCTTTTCCTCCTCCTCCTCCTTCCTGAGACAATAGTGGACACCTGTGGACTGCTAAATTACGAAGGAAAAAAAAAAGCACCTGCGGAAGTGCGAACTACAGCCTGTTACACCGACAATCATCGAGGTTTGAGGTTCCATCTCGCCACATGATTACGCTCGAACGATGTAAAATTCTGAAGAAGCGTTTCGAACAACACAGCTGGACGGAGAAATTGGAAATGAGTTCTCGGGCCTTTGGGGATTTAATTAAGAGCCTGATGATAGTCAGAGACATAATTGTGTACGCAGGACTTTTAATGCGATGTTGTTCCGTTACTTATGAAACATATGGTCTTTATAATGGAACCACCTCCTTTAGAGCTTGTGCAAACTCATGGAGTATGAATTAAACACAAAAGATGCGAGCAACCGGATCGAGGACGCCCATGGCGATGTAATTTCCTACACGAGGCCGCGACTCTCTCTAGGAGCGCTTCCTGTGATCTTTATGAGTGAGCGATCCCTGTGGACATCTGTTTGCACAGGTGTGCTCGTCTGACTTGATTAGGAGGGGCAATCGGTATACGCACGTGCGTGTGTGCGATGCATTTGCGTGCGTGTGAGCAGGAAGAAGCTCCGTGTTGGCTTCCCAGTATACTGCAATAAGAACAGAACACAGACAGATGACGATCAGAGTTGTGGGCAGGGAAATCAGACTGTGGTATTAGTTCGGTTTGTGAGTTTGCCAGCATGTGGGTGCAGTGAGCTTAGTGATAAAACATAAGGCAGACAATAAGATGAAAATAAAGAATACTAAAATAAATAAGAGGGCTTTTTCAGATTAGCGCCGGAGCCAATTTCTCGCTCCTACTGGCAAATAAGACTTTCGAAGCAGCAGAGGAAAAGGAATGAGGATCATTATGTTGAGAGTAAAAAAAAAATATATAAATAAATAAATAAATTTCAGAACCCTGTCTACTTATGATATTACATCCTGAGTGCATCTAGATTATCAACATCATCACTATAATCATATTTTTTGCTTTGTTGTAAACAGTCAGACCTCCAACAGCTGAAAAGAGCAACAAAAGAAAAAAAAAATTATCCTCTTTCCAACTCGAACAAGCAAATTTGAATCGCATAATCATTTTTGTTTTAATAAATAATACATTTGCTGTGGGATCCGTGTCAAAAGTGTCCCCCAATGCTGGGAGCTCTGCTTATGAAAGAAGGCCGGAAACAGGTGGGCTCAAGTTCTGGCAGCAGCACGCTACCCGACGGCACAATAAGAAAGCGCTCCCATGGCAACAAGGCGCAATTTGCTTTCCGCAGCCATACACCAGTCCACTTCATGCTCTAATGTAAAATGACAAGTTGCCGGAATTAATTTTAGTGTTGGAGTATAAAAAAAAAAAGAAAGGAAAAAAGAAAGGAAAATTAAATACTATTTTTTTTTCTTCTTCTTGTTTTTAAACTCGCTCCGTTTCACATCAGCACATATACCTGCAGCACTGCACGGGGACGCTCGGATCCCCCGGTCCAGCCCGCTGTCCGGTGCAAGGACGTGAAGAATAGCCAATGGAGGAGAAACCAATTTCATCTCCCCAGAATGAAAAGGGGAAAGTAGGAAAGAGACAGACAGAGAGAGACGCAGAGACAGAGATGGAGAGAGAAAGATCCAAGTGACAACGAGAGAGTGACAGAGAGCAACAGAGATCTGTGGTTGGTGAAGAGGAGCGGAAGCCTGGCATAAAAGTATCTCCACTGTGAAGAACGTGTGTCAGAGTGGCTGCTGACAGTTTTAAAAGGAAAGCTGTTGGATTGCGAGAGAAAAATCAGAGGAGTGACAGCTGCCAGAAACGGCACCGAGCTGCTGTCGCTTTACTGAGGGAAACAAAATCCTACACACACGCGCACACACACTGTTCACACCAATAAGTCTGGCATTTTCACACAAAATAGCTTCCCTTTACAAGCATTTAAACCTGCCCTTTAAATGCTCACTAAGCGACCTCTTGTGCAGGTCCGGATTCGGCTTCGCCTACGAAAACCTGATTTGTTCCTACAGTAAGAGCGAGTGTGTTCACCTCAGGGCAGCGACCCATCTGCTAGTGGTAGTTTTAACTAAAAGAAAAAAGAAGAAAAAACTTATTTCTTGTTATACTATCTGCAGATGTGTTGATGTTAAGAGTTCCAGGTCTGCATTCCTCTCACAGCCTGAGAAACGGCATGTTAGTGTTCCTGAGAACCAGACGCAATATGGCCTGATCGGTTCTGTTTTCATTCCGTCCGTGTTGCAATAAAAGGCGGGCCAATCAGGTCTAAAATGCGCACGGTCTCGGGGTCAGCGCTTGGGAATGTTCCCAGACAACCAGACTCGGTTTCTTGGGTCACAGCTGAACAGAGGAATGACAAAAAGAAATGAAATGCGTGTGCTTGTGTGTGTGTGTGTGTGTGTGTTGATCTGCTCTACTGGACCACGAAGAATTTGTACATGGGTGCTTGAGGCAACATGATTCCCCCTCCAGATTCATCCTCGCATCACATCACAGCGTGATTTAGTCCAGCTTTGCTTTCTGTCTCTCGTGATAATGATTACCCGTGTGTAAATGATCAGTTACTATTACAAAGCCTCCTACATACAATGAAGCAATAAAAAAAAAAAAACTTCTCAACCAGGGGTTGGTATTCAGGTTTCAGCGTTTTAGTCAATCAATCCTCCATTCTGCGAAACAGAGAAAGTTAAACCACAGCATATGAAATATGTTTATGGAAAGCAAACAGATGGTTCATGCCCCCAACCTCAACAGCCACAAAAACAATAAGTGTAAGACATTGGGATGCAGAAGCGCTACCATGGCAGGCAATAACAGCTTGCCAGTCAGTAAACATCAGACACACTACTCATCTCAATTCTCTACAAACCGCTACCCATCTCCAGCTACGCATCAACACATGCTGTTTGTACTGTACAGCAAAAAAACAACTGTTGCTAATAAAGTTTGTTCTAATAGACATCTGAATCACCACTGATCCCTCAAAATGATCAAATCAAATAGAAGACTGTACAAGTTAAACCGGGACTTTAGATAAACTTTCTTAAAAACAATATTTACAAAAGACTTCAAACACAGTACGAAGGTGAGACTCTGAAAAATGTTTGAATGGTGTAAAAATTATAATAAGGACGTACGATCTTGTTTATGATGGCTGGGAGCCCACTGCAGACATTCCAGTCAACGTTTAGTCAGAGGAACAACTGATCTTTAAAAAAAGAACTTCTCACTAACTTGGGAACTGGACACCCAATCATTCATGAACACCACTTGCACCTTACAGGAATGTTTGTGCCCTTAAAGGAGTTCCTGGGAGGCCAGCGTTTCAGACATGAAGCAGGCAGTCTGATCATGGATCTGGGCTTCTAAGAAATAGTGATGTGCGGGTCGTCGGGTAACCCACGGTTCAGGTTGTGGCGGGTAAAGAAATTGTCACTTTATTTGCGGGGCAGGTCATTAAAAACAAAATTTAATAAAAAAATCCATGTACTGTATGTTGCGTGCAATTCCCTATAGCCTATATTAAATATTTGGGAATAAGTTCTTTGATAAGGTTACGTCACATGACAAGTCACGAAAGCGCCAAGCAGCTACCGCTGCCAGTCACAACAAAAGCAAAGAAATAAAAGTGAAGATGAAAGACGAGGTGCGGGAGAAATTCAGGGAATTTACATCATTAAAAGAAAAAAAGGTCAGGCAGCTAAATCTAATGTTTGGGACCGGTTCTCAGAAATAGCGTAAAAACGCTAAATGAACATTTCCGTGTGATAAATGAAAAATTAAAAAAAGGCAGTGGTTATTTATCATAGGCTGTAAACTGTAGGCCTGCCCTAAACAAATCTAAAATAAAAAATTGTTTAGCCTAGATTACAAACGCTGCTTTGTAAATGTTTAAAAAAAAAAAAAAATCAGTCAATGACCTGATTTATCGTTCATATTCATAATCATATGTTGTTGCCAGTTTACAGGGCGATGTTTCCAAGCACTTTCAGGCTGAAATAAAGGCTGTTTTTATTTGAATTACAATGACTAGTATGGCGGGGCGGGTTGTGGAAATAGATACAGTGGTGCAGGGCGGGCTGGGGCGGGCCAAATAATTTCATAAAAGCGGGACCCGAAAAATACCCGACCCGCGCATCACTACTAAGAAAACTTTCTACCTTGGTGGTATCCAAGCATTAATGAAATGCAGGGATAAGTGTGTTAGTGTAGCAGGAATATTATATATTAGAAATAATAGAAAATAATGGTATTTTTTTATCTCATTACTGTGTTTTGTTATTCTGCACAATCAAAATTCCTGGTTTGACTTGAATGTCCCTTGTAGATCCTGAACAAGCTACACCCACGGTGGTGTTTGTGAATGATTGTGTTTTCAGTTCCCACAGACAGATGTGTATCTTCCGCAAGTTAGTGACAAGTTATCCCTTTTTATTTAAAGATTAGGCGTTTCACTTGCTAAATGTTGACAGGAACAGCTGCAGCGGGTTTCAAGCCGCCTCGGCTGGGAGAGACGTTCACATAAAACCTTTGCACCATTTAAAAGTTTTACGTCGATCTTCAGCGCAACCGCACTCTAGTCAAGTGTCTGTCCTCCTGTCGTGAGCACTCCAGACATGTTCCTACCTCCCATGTGGAAAAAGCATGTGTCTACACTTGTCCTTTCTCTTGCCCTTTTAGCTAGAGAGGAGGAACAGACACCCAGACACACAAACACACACCTACACACACACAAACGGTCTTAAAGCAGACTCTTCTGTAAATCTGTGCTGATGAGCTCGGAGAGCCGGTTTCTGTCTCTGACCCAGAACTAAGCCTCCCTGACAGTCTGACCAACTTAAAGAACACACACGTCTGAAAAAAAAAAAAAAACGGCTTCCTAATCTTCTGATTGCAAAGCAAGTGGGGCCCCATTCTGCATTACTGAACGGCTCGAAATCCTGGCCTTGGGAAGAAATAAAATAAACTGAGCCAAGAAAGTGGGATGGAGATTAATTCTGTCCACCTGAGCAGAAAACTGCACCTCCTTGGCCACAACAAACAGATGTGCATACATAAATGCAGACGAGAGGCTGGCTTCCGAACCGAAGTGTCACGATGATGGATTATAATGGCATTATAACCGAGAGCGGAAAAAAAAAATATCAACATGCTGCATTAGAAATTCCAACGGACCTGTTTAGAGAAAATCTAAACAGTAACTGGGCCCAAGTCAAATCATCAGCTTTCTCCGTTTCACATACTTTAATGCTGCAATATACTTTAAATAATCAGCTGATAAAGAGGATCAGGTCTGTAAAAGGACAACTTTAACCCCTGCGGCGGTCCAGGACCAAACATTAGTGATGCTGGTGGATTTTCAATCCTGATGTTTTCGGGTTAAGATCTAGCAACAGGTGACCCCAGTAGATTACGTCAAATGAACTAGAATTTACCAGGGGAACAAATAACTGCGCGGGTAGGACATTTATGGTGTTGTAGTGTAATAGTTGAGCCGAGAATCAACAAACCCTGAGGGTGCTGTAATCCATTACGGAACTCACAATAGACATAGATGAGCCCCTCCTCGCTGTACAATTTATGACTTTGTCTTTTACTTGTAATTTGATTGACCTTGTTTTCCCAACCGAGGCTCTTTGTCATATGTCTGGATGTTGAAAAGGCAAGTTAACGAGGCATGGAGCAGGGTGGCGGGAGGAAACAAGTTAGTGTGTGCGCGCGCGTGTGTGTTTAAGCTTTGTTTAACACTCGGGGCACGGCTGGTGCAGACTCTTGGCCTTGCCGCTGCTCCCTGGAGTAGAGCTCTGAAGGACACTGAGCTTCACCTCAGACGACACACACACACACACACACACATAAAAAAGGGAGGAAAAAAAAGCAGATAACGGCAAAGTGGCAGCGAGCGAACGAGTGCAAAAACGATCAAAATGACATATGCAGCTGGTGCAAACACCAGGAATGGATAAATAAGCAGGAATGAAGGAGTAAACGAGGGGATAAGCACGAAGGGAGAGATATCAGCGGCTGGACACGGTCCATGACACTGACAGCTGGCACTGACACCCTCTACAGCCCTAGCACACAACGGTGTGCAGCAAAAAAAAGAAAAAAAGGTTCTCCATAGACCAACTGAGAGGGTGTTGAGAGGGTGTGTGTGCGTGTGTGTAAGAGAGAGAAAGAGACGTGAAAGAGGACGATGCTGATAACATGACTGCGTCTCTTGGCACCAAGTCTAATTAACACTCTGGCACACGCGTCAAATGAAGTCTGATTGGACCAAGAACATTTGTGTGCATGTATGTTTTTTATTATTATTTTTATTTTGTGCGTGTGTGTGTGTAAGTGTGCATTCGTATATGTGTGTGGGCTTCTTATGTGTGAGTGCTGCTGTCAGGGGGAGGTGAGGATGAGGATGGCCTTGTCTGGAGGTGAAAGTGTCTGGCAGAGCTATGAAGATAGATGAAAGTAGAGGGCACGGATCGAGGGCAGAGACAGTTGTGTGTGTGTGTGTGTGTGTGTGTGTGTGTGGAGAGAGGGTTCGGGTTTGGGTTTAGAGGTCTGACCGATGAGACACAAATCCGAGTGCTTTGTCATTAATTCCTCCAGAGGCATAAGCATACCGGAGACAGTGACAGAGAGAAGGGAAGATTGAGTATGAGTGAGAGGTAGGAAACAACAGAAAAAAAACAAGTCTGAGCAGAAGAAAAAAAAAAAGCACAGCATTTAATAAATTGGTTTTGACCACTCCAACAAACTTCTCGAAGTTATTTGAAATCATAACCAGGTGGTTGCTTTGTTTTTTTTTTAGTGCGATGGCAGATGAGTAAAGCTGCACTTTGTAAGTCGGTGCTTCTCGTCGGTGTCAGTTCAGTGGAAAACAGATTCAGCACGAAATGGACTAACCGGTGTGTGATTGGTGTAGTGTGTGTCTCCAGGATGCTGCTCTGTGACAGCTTATGATTTTCTAATTTTCAGAGTGCTTTCGTGTCATGGTGGGTGCCACAGCGAGCGGTGCTGCTTTGCAGAAGCTCACCCGCCGTGCGCCGCGTCCCGTGAGCAGATATCGCTATTAAACTGTGACCCAATTAATTTAATCTCCGCTCGCCGCATGCAGACATGAAAGTCCAGTCATTGCTTCAGGGGGAGGCGGGGATGTGTATGAGGTGGTGTTGGTGGTGGTGGTGATGATAGGGAAAGGGGGGGGGGGGTTAATTTCACATTTCAACACATACGCATTTGAGTTTGTAACTGGAGGGGTGGGGGGAGGAGGAAAAAAGGCAATTACACGGCTGTGATTGTGAGAATAAGGCGAGAAAGGGGGCAAGGACGGGGACTTGTGGCGGCCCATTCAGGTTTTGTGGTAATCAGTGTGCACCGATAGACAGCGACTGAAAACAGGACAACTAAAGTCGTCTTTGTGTCGTCAACAGATGTTTGCTTGCGCATACTGTACATGGACACGCATTCATTCCATTATTTATAAGACATTGTTTTGCTAATTGCGTCGGTAGCTATTTCTAAAAGCCCTAAGTGCCTATGGAAGTGCCTCTGATAATCAAACGCACGAGGAGGAGAATTACCACTTGGTTTTTTTTTAGCTCTCTTCCTAAGAAGCTTATTGCGAAAGCCACAAACATTACAAAAAAAAAAAAAAAAAACAACACAAGTTAAACAGAATCATTACAGAGAGCTTCCTGCCTTGCCAGATGTGTTAGCATAAGCAGTCTGGAGTGTTAATATAACCACATCAGGAGTCTAACGCGGCTCACGTCTATCAACAGAATAGCAGATTTTTTTTTTGCTGCTGCTGCTGCTGCTGCCTATCAAACACATGCGCGGCCTAAACCCTAGCTAGTTGCCACTGTGCCTTATTATTATTACTATTATTATTATTATTGTTATAAAGCTGCATTCCTGCTGGAAAGCTTGCAAAGTCGTAGCGTCCTGAACTGACGTAAGAGAACAGAATCAGGCATGTAGGAAAAGCATCAAATACAGCCACCTAGGCAGACATCTGACTTTACTCAAGATGCCAGGCATTCCTTGTGTCCGCCCAGGTCGTGTTTCCTAGAGGATGCTCGCTACAACCCTTTATCTCAGAAGAGATGGAGCTTCTCAAAGGGACGTTCATTGGAAAGCAGGAAGCGTCTAATAATGCTTCTGCAAAAAAAAAAGACATGTCCACGATTTAGCGTCAGACCAGGACAGGAAACGAAACACTTCCAGATAACCTTGATAAGCTGCAAACAGCATTTAATAATAGTATCAGTTTCAGATAAGGGCAGAATTAGAGAGAGAGAGAGAGAGAGAGAGACTGAGAAAGAGAGAGAGAGAGAGAGACAGAGAGAATTGCTTGCAGGATGAGTGATTGCTGTGAAGGATTGTACTTCTGGTTGAAGCGTGGAGCTGCGTGGACGGAGATCAGCAATAGAGTGATGAGCTCCATTACCTACAAACGGTGGTAACCACAGCCTGCTCCTCACGCTCCCCTGTCTAATGGCCCATAATATCGCTTTACACCCCGTCCCAGTCCTTTCAGCTACCTCCCTGACATAACCCTGTCATGAAGGCTCTATAAAAACAGATATATTTCTTTATTACTTCTCCTTAACATATCACCATCAGCTATCTACACAGCACAAAGAAAGCTAATCTCGGGAAAGACCGCCTTCTCAGACCCTCGAGGCAGATGCCAAGACGGTTATTGCCTTGAACTGTCACCCGCTCCGGCTACCATTCATTGCCAACACAATGGATGTTTTATTATAATCAAATGAACGCAATATCATTCCATAAATATCCTACTTAAAAAGGCATTTTCCCCAGCTGCAATATGGCCGTTGCGCCACGAGGTGCGGCATGTTTAATTCAGATCCGACGCAATTTACACACTTGTCATTCGGCTCGCGCACATCATCACGTGCATGCTTCTTTTAACATGGAGCGCATACACTACACACTTGCAGTCCCAACGTCCATTACCATGGAGAGAACGGCATCCTCCCTGTATTTATCTCCCAGAAACATGCAGTATTCATTACAGGCCAGCACTCCACCACTCCATTTCCACTGCACCAAAGATAGAGGTCTCGCAGCAGATCAGGGTAGAGATAGAGAAAGTTATTAAAAAAACATTTCCGCCCTGGAGGAGGGACAGGCGCTCTGGATGCCTACCCCGGCCATGGCATTATAACACTTCAAAAAAAAAAAAAATATCCATATCCATGTCTATATACCTAGAAATCCAGAAGCAGCAATCTGTCTCCACCATTCCTCCAAGAGCAATAAGGGATTATAATTCCTTAGAGCATTAAGGCACTGTGGGTGGCCACATCTAAAAAATAAAAAAAAAACAAGCTTAGTGTGCGAGCAGCGGTGTCCTAACTTACCAAATTTGCTCTAATCACCACACTATACCCTTCAGGCCTACAAACTGATTTCATTCCAACCATTGATTTAAAACAATCTGGAAGATATAGAAAGTCAGGCTTACACTCCTCAGTTTGGCCATCAAAAGGAACTTGTTTTATACAAATAAAGAACACAGGGACCATAAACATTCCCTGTCTCTTTTCTCTTTTATATGTTCACTTCTAAATGTGAGTTACGACAAAAGCAGGGAAAAAAAGATGAAAAAGAGAAACTGGAAGGAGAAACCATGGAACAGCATAGGGTCGAAGGAATCCAATCTCTCACAGAGACAGCCTGATAGCCAGGCGTGCACACACACACACACACACACACACACACACACACATACACACACACACAATCACCATTCCTGAATAACCCCGGAGTTACCGGTGAATGAAATAACAGGATTACGGATGCACTAGAAATCCTGCTGAGATGCCTGATAATGCAGTTTAGGCCCAAGCACCACAGAGCTCGTAGGCAAAAGTCAAACTGGTTGTCTAATGAAAATATGCCGAGTTTTTCAGAGTCACTGAGCGTAAAATTCAGAAACACAGGGTTAAGCGTTCTACAGTGCAGTCAAGACTGAAAGAAGAAAATTAGTGTTAAGATAAACCCTGCTTTGCTTTTTTCTTTTCTTTTTTGCAAAAGATGCTAAAAGGGGGCAGCCATGTAGCACCATGATAGGCTCGCTACGGACGGGATTATTGTTGTGTCAACAACCTCCACAGATAATAGTAATTACCGTCCTCGGTTTAGACTCCTCTGACGAGAGAAAGGCACTGGCTTAGCTGACAGCCAAAGCCTAATTACCGTGAAAGGCCAATTACCAGCTCCATTTCATTATTTATGTACCTCCACACAACCAAATAAAAAGAGCCTCGTGTAGCCCAGAGCGCCAAAACTAGCGACAGCTGTGCACAAGGATCTGAGGACGAAAACAAGAAATTCAAATAGCTGGCAATCTGTCTGGCTGCTCATGAAACTGATAGTTTGTAATCAACACAAGACAAAGTGGTCCTGGGGATCGCTTTGTCCCTTAAGGGCAGAGGCCTATCCTTGGCATGACTTCCGCAACTTCTTCCTGTTCGCTCAATGACTTCCTATGGCGTCTATTCAGGAAATAATAGTCATAACGTCCCTCCCTCTTGACTGCTCCCGACAGGAAACGCTTCATTCATACCAGCTTGCAGGAACAACACAGTGTGCGAGCAATCATAGTACCTTAAGAGGCTGAAAACGCAAGCAAATAGGGTTTGCTAAAACATTCCAGTCTTTCTGGAACTTGGCACAATCATTGTCTGGGTTTTCAGCACAGAAGAATTTTAGAGTAATCTCAACAGCTTTAGGACAGAAAAACGGACTATTTTTCAGTCTGAAAGCTGAACACAATGAAATCGGACCCAGAGAAGTTAAAATCCATCTTATTCCAGATGTTTCCCCTCTCCCACTGCAGACAGGGTTCAAATAAGTGAAAAAAAGAGATATATATAAAAAATGGCAGATTTCAGCAAGTAATCTAAACGAATGCATACTGTACGCGCATGTAAAGTACGCATGCGCCTGACTTGACTTTGAAAATGCTGCTTGGCAATCATGTTGGAACAGCTCAGCATTGTCCTTTTGTTTCCGCTCACAAAAAAGCACAAGCTTTTGATTTTCATGCCCTCAAATAAATATTGCTGATCTATGAAGAACTAGTTTCATGGTAAAGGATTGGAAATTTGCAGAAGCCACACAGGCCAGAGAAACCCGATCAGAGGAAACGGGACACCAGCTTTTATCTCATGTGGTGGTTATATTCAGCTGTTTGGTTTACTTGAACTTATCCTTGGATATATTTTTCTCTTTTTGTAGGTGTGAGGCATCTAGGCAACGTCCACATTTTGATATTATTGCAAGAAATATCTTGCGTTTAATCGGGTTTGACTTTAACCATTGCTTAGTGCATAATCAGTCTTCTTACAAAAACCTTAAACCCACACTGTACTGAAGACTGATATGAACAGCCATCTGTCTGTAATGCGTAATTTCCGTTTCTGGTCGTGTTAAATCTCTCCATCGTTCAGGCTTTTCCAGCACCTTAAGCCTGCCTCGTGGCTTCTTAATTCAAACACAGTGAAATCAGCCCACTTTGCTCTTCACAAGGCATTATACCAAGCAATCGCTTCACACTCGAAAACCGGCAAAGTGTTCTCTCAGAGTGCACGATGTGTACAACGAGATCCTGCCAGCAAGTGCCAAAGTGCTTAGCATTTAGATAACATTTGCGGAGGAAGGGTCCGTTGCAGCTTGCGCGAAGGGCATCGCGAGCCTCGAAGGCCGGATCTGGTCCTGCCGTGCCTTGGCAATAAGGAACGCAGCCCAGGCTGGCGTGACAGCTTGGAAGCTTGCGGGGGTGATGGGACACAGGAGGAGATGAATTCATGTTGGGCTGAAAAAAGGGGAGGAGGGTGTGAAAGGGTGTTCCATAATATATCCCTCCCTGCAGAGTGCACAGTTGCTCATGGAGGACAAAAAATAAAATATGTACAAATCATGACTAACGTATGTTGTGTGGGTTTTTCTCCAAGCTTAAAGGTGTATGAGAGTCAGCTTTGCTAAGTTTCGGTTCTTTAGAATGAAAAACGATTCATATTCCAGATGTTTGAAGTGTAGTCTTGTAGAGTGTAGTGTCTGAAAATGAAATCAAAGGGGTGTTTAGTGTAGTGTTTTTTTTTTTTCAAAGGTTTGGAGTGTAGTATTTGGAAACTTGACCAGGGGTTTGTAATGTAGTGTTTCAGAAAACCAGACCAGGGGTTTGGAGTGTAGTGTTTGGAAATCAGAACAAAGAATTGGAGTTTGGTGTTTTAGGAAAGAAGACCAGGGGTTTGGAGAGTACTGTTCAGGAAACCTGACTAAAGGTTTGGAGTTCAGTGTTTAAAAAAAATTGGATCAAAGATTTGGAGTGTAGTGTTTGTAAATGTATACATGAGGAGTGGCGATAAGCCAAATGTAATGAAAATTCTGAAACCGAAAAAAAAAAGATCAAAACTTGCTTTGCCCAACTTTAAGCATTTCCAAACCCCCCCATTCCTGTCTCTCTCCAAAAATCTTCTTGCAACATTTAGGCTCACACACACTCACGCACTATGAAAACACTAGTAAATGCCATTTGACTCATGTCATATATCCTTGGGTTGTGGAGAAGAGCTGAGCAACTGGGAGGAAACCAACCAAGCAGGACAAGAACATGCAAATGCTACTGTAACGTTCAGCAATGTTTTGTTCTTGCCCTTTGATAAATTCTTGACAAAAGCTTGATTAATAAATGTAAAATCATTCCCAACTTAACCCAAGGCTAAACCTATTATGCTAAAAATATGTTCTGAATTTAATTCAGGTTCTAACGGGCTTCTGTTCAGGACTAATGCTCCATTTATCAATGAGGTTAACAAAAGAGGAGGGGGATCTCTGTTATGAAGGGGATTGTCACACAAACAAAGCACACCACGCATGCACTTACCTGACCCAAACCACATCAATTTCAAAAATCATATTCTTAATCGCTTGGTAACTTCACTTCCCACAACATGGTCATTAGCTTTGGGGGTCTATGGATGTTAACATAGAAGACATGTGAAATGAGAACAAACTGGAAATGGAGAAGACCTAGATGACACGCATAAGAAAGCAAAATGACACCTGGGAGCAAGAGGAGGCATTTATATCTGCGATGCTAATCTCCCACGCATCTTTCAGATCTTAAAAACCATGCATACTCCCGGGCTGCACTTTTTAACAAGGGCTGAGGCACCACCTGGCAGAGAGAGGGAGGGAGGGAGAGAGAGAGAGAGAGAGAGAGAGAGAGAGAGAGAAAGCCAGGCACATCCAATCGTTTTCTATTCTGACAACACTAATACCACCAGGCTTATTGAGAGAGAGAGAGAGAGAGAGAGAGAGAGAGAGAGAACTGAACAAGCAGGAGATTTAAAGGCAACAGCATGGAAAGGAAAAGACTGACCCAGAGCTACATATGGACAGAAATACTACAGGAAGCTAGGGGAGGAAAATGGGAGTGAGTTTAAACCAGCCATCACTTACGTTTAAGACATAAACCTTTCTTTTGGAAAGGCAGCAAGAAAAGAGAAAAAAAAAACAGAAGGAGTAAATGAAGGAGGGATAGTAACCATAAAAATCGCTGTAACTACTCGAGGAAGGATAAATCCTCAGAGAAAGATAAATAGCGGGATGTACCTGCAGCAGTCTGCAGGTACAGTAAGTTCTTCATACTTCATTATGTTTACAGGTCTCATTAAAGACATGCATCATTGCGCTTTTAAAAGTTATCAATTTCAATTCACTTTTATTTTTATAGCGGGATTTCTTTTCTCTAAAGCCCTGTGAAGACTAAAGAAACAGCCATATGTCATAAAAAATAAAACCTGGCCTGCTGTACCCATAAGGGCTTCCCAAAAAAATGCTATCACTGGAATCCAAATTTATAAGATGAAATTTACCCTAATTACCTTATTAAACTGTCCCTCATTAGTATTATTGTCTGAAAGTAAAACGTCTTGGCTTACGTCAAAACGGATTCAATGATATTGGAGGTTATATGATATTGTTCGTCAATATATGGAAGAAAGAACAACAATGACGAATTATCATTATAAGTTGACTGATCGAAATACTGCATTACTGTAATTGTTAATTTTTTTACTATTCATATCTTGCGAGGTATTACCTTGTTGTTTCTAATAGTACTTTCAGATCACCAGCAAAGTTGTTGAAGTTGAACATAGGATGTTATTACAGTAAGTACTATAATTTTTTTAAAACCAAAAGCATAGAAATCAATTATTTATTATGCGCTTCATCAATTAGAAATAAATAGGTACCTCCCTATATCATTACGAGAAACTAGACCAAGCTAAAAAAGCAGCTGCGTGCAGGTGAAAATGAAAATTCCTTGTACTGTACATTCAGCCTTCAGGCTGCTGTTGAGGAGGGCAAATTGAGCCTGCAGCCATCGAGCAACCGTGACAGGCTAATTTCTAGGCCACGGAGAATGAGAAAGGAGGAAAGAAAAAAGAAGAAGACAGAGTGGCCCAGGTGAAGAGGTGAGACGGGTCACTCTCTCTGTCTCTCGCTCTCTTTCTCTGTAATAAGTCTTTTCTTAAGTCCTGTTTAAATACGATACCTAAAAAAATTTTAACAAGCTAAAATAAGGGCCACCCTAATTACAATTTTCTGATTCTCTACCGGATACCACGATACAATTTTCTTCCCCTAATGTCTTCCTAATATCCCAACAGATTTAATTAGTTCCTTGCTCCCCCCCCCCCTCCCATCCCTGTGAAAACTGTATATTTATCCTGTTTGTGTGCCAGCAAAACTGAGAAAATTACTCAAAACATCTCACCATCAGTGTTTGCAGTTATAACAAGGGCGGAAGTGAGTAAAAGATGCAACAAAATGCAAAGGCACAACTGAGGCGAAAAAAGAGTGACAGAAGTGACTAAGAGGGACGGATATAAACGAAGCGAGAGTGCAAAAGAATGGAGGAGGTGCGTGAGGAGTTAGCAAGGCAAAGAGTGGTGAGGCCAAATATAGCAGTGAAAGGATCTGGCGAGTGTAAGCACTCGAAGAGCACAAACTCTGGGACAATTAGCATTTTTAATATCTTTAATGGAAGTATTTAAAACAGCAGGTAGACATTTAAAGCTTTCAGATTCTTTTTTTATTATTATTTCTGTCTGTCCATTATTATACTCAGAATCATGTTAAGAAGCTTTAATTTTAAACACTAGCCACATTTTCATCCAACATTTATTAAAAAGAAAAAAAAAACTCAATTTGCTGATATAAATGCCATATATTGGTAATATATACACCGATCAGCCACTAAGGGAAACTGATTATTAATCACATACAAGTAAACTAATAACAGGATCATGGGAACCCATGGTTCATCTATGCTTATCAGAACCAAAGCCCACAACAGTGATGGACTGATGGTTTGTGTTTAGTAACCTACAGTAGTAACCCTGTGTAAGGATCGATCTAATACATATAATAAAGCACATGTATATATGCAGAAAGGTATCAGAACAGTCAGTCCATCACAGCCTGCTGTGTATTGGGCTTAGCAGGCAAAGAGTTAAAGACTGTTGATCCAGCCTCATATATTGTCAATATCTCATTCCAACCAACCACCCATGGACAAACACACATGCAGAGGTCTTGTGGAGTTATAGCCGATCGGTGTGTGTGTGCGCGTGTGTGTGTATAATTAATTATTAATTTTATTTATTTTTCACTTGATGGAATGGAATTGATCAATGAAAATAAGGTTGTTTGCCTACGTGTAAAGTTTTGAAGAAACCATACTGGTAGCGATCTTGACAGGAAAAAAGGTGAGAAACCCACATACGCATACACACACTTTGTAATTTATCAGGGAGGGCGTAAAAGCCGGAAACTGATGTTGTGTCAAAATCTAGGCGTTGAAGTGTCACTTTCACCTTCCTAAAAGCAGTTCTGTCTAATAACTCCTGTGTCTAATGAGGCCTCTTTAGATTTGATGTATTTGTGTAGGATGAGTTCCAATCACATGTAACATTTATTATCCTATAGATTAAGTAAATCAATACAAGGAAAAAAAAAAAAGGTAAAATTTTTAAACAAAATTGACTATCCTCAAAGAACACACACACACAATATATATATATATATATATATATATATATATATATATATATATATATATATATATATATATATATGGTAGGTACATAATCTGGGAGCTGACATAACACTAGTCCTGCTTAAGCAATAACTTTGCAACAGACTTTGCAAACAGTGTCATTACTGTATGTGTATGAACACTACATGACAAAGGAACGTATGCTAAATTTGCAACTGCAAATGCTTAGGCTTTGCCCTGTACAATTACAATTTTTTTTCCTCTCTTCGCAATTTTCGGCTCCATTTTTATTTTTAGAATTAATATGCATCAGGTGATGAATTTATACATATTTAAATAAATAAGAAGGCGCCACAGTGGTGTAATGGTTAGGGCTGTTGGCCTGCACCACCAGGGTCCAAGTTTGATTCTGTGAAATCTTTTTATTGTGAGATTCTACAAATCTTTTGCAAGACCTTACAAAAACCCAAGTGATTCATATACTGGGTCAATCTTCAATTCATACACATGCAGTTTAAAAAATATATAGTCCTCATAATTAAGGACAACCATATTTAAAAAAAGTACAGTGGAACCTTGCAAAAAAAAAAAAGCATAATTCGTTCCAGAAGTGTGCTTGTATATCAAAACACATACTGTATATCAAAGAAAATGTCCCCTATAAAAAATAATGGCAACTCCGATGATTTGTTCCACAACCCAGAAATATCAATATAAAAATAATTGATACAAAATATAAAGCAAACATAAAACAAATTAACCTGCACTTTACCTTTAAAAAGAATTGTGGTTGTAGTGATTGAGACCAGAGAGATGAGAGACGACTTTCACGCACACACTCGCATAGGTACACACACACACACACACACACACACACACATTATGCAAATTACACAAATTATTCATAAATGTATTTCAGACAAGACTGAGATTTAACAGGTATTACATACTAGCAGAACTATTTCTAAAATATTTTTAGAAATAGTTAAAAGCTTAAAGAAAAAATAGGCTGATCAGCTTTAATGTAATCAGTGATATTATTATTTCAGGAACACACGCGTACATGTCTGCCTGTCTGTCTGTATGTCAAAACACCCTGCCTAACTTATTAAAGTTAATATTTATAATTTAATAATATTTTATAAAGTTGAGTATTTTACACCTTGTTTACGCTAAGTTGTACTTCTCTCGTCGTCAGCCAAATATACTCCCTGTTCGTGATCAGAGAGTGAATTACAGATGAGAAATCTAAAAAGTAGATCGGATAAAAACTAAGTTTTGTCTTAAAACGACTCTAGCACATTTAAACTCACGTATACCACTTCAGTGCTGCTATTTTAGCTGTAAAAATATTAACTTATCCTAGGAAAAATATTCAGTTCAGCTTTTGTAATTAATGTCTATTGGTGCAAGTGTTTGTTTACTTTAAGCAAGTAGCTTATTAGTAGCTCATAATAGTACTTCACATTATTGCTTTCTTTATTAGCGCCACAATTTCGGAATATGGGTAAAGAAGAGCAAGTTCTTTAAAAGAGCGAGTTTTGATAAAGAATTTACTTTTGTTTATATGGATTGTGCAAAACTGGGCAGGATCACGACTTTTTATATAGCGGACAGGAGGCGGGATTTCGTAACCTCACATAAATTTGCCTAACCAATTGAAAAATAGGATTAAAGAAATTGTCTATCACTGACTATTCATATAGTAATACAGTCATTTATACAGCTGTCTCACCTAGGACCAATTTTTTTTCTTCAATATTTTTTTCTCCTATCCTGTAGCACTTTTGTATTTTTTTCCACCTTTGTTCTTTTTCGGGGATCAGTAGGACATAATACGTGAGTTTCAGAGATATCCCAGGTATCTTTCCCGAATCTGAAAAACCCAGGATTACGTTTCAAATTCCACAACGTTAGCACAAAATAATGCAGAAAGCAGAAAGTCTCATCTGAATGTCGGACTATTAGAGATTATAGAAAATAATATTGTTACCATGAAGCAGAAGAAATCACTTGCCTTGAATTGTCTATTTCTAAAGGGCAGAATGAACAAGCTGGAGTGGTTAAATTATATAAATTAACTGCTGGGTTGTGCCATTATATGTTTCCACAGTTAGGTCACGGCCCTCTGGTGCACATCCTCTATCCTTATTCTGTTTGAAACAAAAGCAATGCCACAGAAAATAAGGAAGATCTGGGCACAATACGGGCAAAGTAATAGTCAGATTGAGGTATAGGAAACAGCACGATGTCTGTGTTTGTTAATAGACTACCACACATCGATAGGGAGGTGTCTTATACTTGGAAATGAAAAGTCATCGTCATGTTCTGGATGATGCTCATTGTGGATATTCACAGAGACATAAGCTTTCCAGCCTAATTCACACTTCTACCCTTCTGCATACATGAGCTTACAGATCTCTGCAACTGGTTAGTCACGATCTTGCTGACAACAGAGCACATGCTTTTCTGTTGAACCCCACAGTAGGCCACTTTTTTCTTCTTTTTTTCTGCTGACAAAGCAAAACTTATGTGCTAATAGCCGACTGCAGGAAGTGCCATCATTACATAAATTACTTTTATGGCAAAACGTTATTATTAAATGGAAATGAGCTGCCAGGAGAAAAGTTTGCAAATGTTTTTAGGAAAAATTTACATTTTATCAATCGCATTATGCCTGTGAAGTCAGAAGCTCAGCTTCGCTGTCAGACCTAGATTGTTTTCTCTCTCTCTTTTTGTATCAGTCAGTACTTTATGGAAATTTATCTTCTATACGATTATCGCTAGTAGATCCTGGTATACTGAACTTGTTTTGATTGAAGAAAAAGTGGAACACAACTGATATGCAGACAAAATGCAGGCCAAGGCAAGATGTGTGTGTTTTTGACAAACGCTTCAAGCAATGCCAAAAACATTTGGAGAACTTTACTCTGTCAGTCACTCGAATCGTCTCATCACAAGTTCACTGAATACACAATGGCAAGTAAAGAAAAAAAAGAAAAAGAAAGAGTTTAGCTGTTCACATCTGCTGTTAACATCTCGCTTGTGATCCGATTTCATACGTTGTTTTGTTTTGTTTCCAGGAGAAATCTTCCCATATAGATGGTTTCAAACATTTCCATGATGCAGTTTGCTAAATAATGGTTAACTCATGTCTCCCTGTTAGGTGCAATGAATAACAATAGTCGTCTCAAATCATTGACCAAATTAGTTGCCAACGAATTGAACAATTGGTGACATCATCGAGAGTTGTCAACACATCAGAGACTGCCTTCCTGACGTGTCGACCATTCCGCAGAGGCATGCTTTATTCATCGAACGAGATTGGGAAAGGCTACATTTTGTCATTTTCTGTCAACCAATCAGAGGCTGCATTCCTGCCTCGTTAACCAATCAGTGGCTGCGTTTTCTGACTATGCGGTAGTTGTTAGATTTTACTGATGCTAATTATCTTTAGTTTTAGAGTTGGACACAAAAATGTATATTAGAATTTTTATTATCATCAGCAGGAATGTTCATTTAAAGACATATTTGTGAACAAAGTATTCATTAAATGTCTAAAAGTACCTTAACCTCAATTAAAAAGCTAATGGCTAAGTACAAGTTTTTAAGTAATGTCTTTTTGTTCATGACAATCATAATTCATAATCCGAAAAGTCTATTATTCGTTTCAATAATCGCTTGATAGGACGACTATTAAAAGCGTTGTTAGGTGCAGTCCTACCCCACAATAATGAAGTGTTTTATTTTAGGACAATGTTGCAGTCGATTAGGCGGTCCTTAGCTGCTGTCAGGACACTCTGCAATCACAATAAATGAAGGTGATTTAACACCAGGTGTGAACAGGTTCTTGGGGTTAAAGCTTGACATTCAGTACAACCCTAAAAAGAGAAAAGAAAAAAAATAAAGAGAGAGAGAAAGAGAGAGTATGATGCTCTTCCTCCTGTCACTACCTTGAAATGATTTTCTTTAGCTCATCTCTCCTTGGTGAGGGTCAGGGTGATCCGATTCTCACTTCAAGCTATACTAAGATTAAGGTGGACGGCGGTGCTTTATTGTGTGCGTATTAGCAAGGGTATATGTGTGTGCATGTGTCTATGTGTGAGTGTGCATGTGCCTGTGTGTGTGTGTGTGTGTGTGTGTTCTCTGCTGGAGCGGAAAAGACCCCAGCCGGACTCTTCAATCACACTAAGCCCCAGCAGCCGCAGGCAAACTCTACCAATTAGCTGCATAGTGCATCTGACCCTGCCTTCATTAGAGTGCGGGCAGACGAGCACTCACACCCACACGCACACACTCACACACACACATGCGTACACACACACACCTGACCCTGACTTCATTAGAGCAGGAGGGCAGTTAGTCTGACAGTTACTCTCTCTCTCTTCCTGTCTCTCTCTCTCTCTTACACACACACACACACACTCCACTGGTAGGGGTGACCGGAGCAGCTCATGCACAACATGCTGACGGCAACAGGTGCAGTGGCCGGAGGCGCCAAATCAACACACGACATGAAGCTCACTTGAAAACTGGACGCTTGAAGCCTGGGAGGGGAGAAAAGGGGGACAAAGGGGTGGAGGAGGTGTGTGTGTGTGTGTGAGGTGTGTGTGTGGGTGAGGTGTGTGCGTGTGTGTGTGAGGTGTATATTTACCCGCTTCATCCTACAGCGTTTAAGAGGCATGTGGCCTGCCTGCTGAGCTGAGTGTTTGAGTGTATAGGAGGTATTTTGTTGATGGTCTGGAAGGTGTAATTAGACATTAGGATATTCACCAGAAATAGAAGGAAAAAGTGCTTAAATGCACAGAATTGAGAAAAAGTCTTTTTAAAATATGAATAGCTGCTGATGGATTTGCGTCTTCATGTTTGTGTGAGTGGATGAGAAAAATGAGTGTGTGTGTGTATGTGTGTGTACACCAGCTGGCCCCTGATTGTAACCCAAACCATCTCTTCGCTCTTATCCACCGAGGAGAGGCTTTCAGCTCATCTCCAGTTTCACTTCGACCCTTCCATCAGTGCATCATCGCACAGGCTGATTATACATCATCAAGCGCGATACACACTCCTCGTCCGAGTGCGTTACATACATGGCTAGGCTTCGACGAAATATTTCACGCTGCCGATCCGAGCGGCGATGAGAAAACCGCTGGCCTTTTAACGAGAAGTCTGAAGCATGCGGCGGGGGGGAGAGGAGGGGAGCGGCGAGCCCCTTTTCACTCATCTGGCTGGGCACTAGTGGATTATTGATCGCAGACAACCCCTCTCAAAGCCATTCATCACAGACCACTCAAACCCTTAAACGTGTATGTGTGTAAGTGTGTGTGTGTGTGTGCGCTGCTGATAGCTCCAGTGATAGCTATTGCCAGGCTTCTGGAGCTAGCACATCCATTATTCCCAACAATGAGCTGTACGAGTACCTGCAGGACAGCCTGCAACACTCAGTCCCTATCCGGCCCTGCCTCCTGTCCTCCTTTACACATGCCATCGTGCAAGAGGGGAAAAAAATAGCCCGTTAAAGAAGATAATAAATAAATAAATAAATTAGAAAAAGGAAAGGGGAAAAAAAGGAGCAGGCATTGTTTTGCCGCTCAGCCGAGCGGGGTTAGCAAAGCTGTTCGCGGGCAGATAGCAGCACAACAGCCTGAAAGATGGCCAGCTCCCTACATTATTGTGTGTGTGTGTGTGTGTGCATGCATGGTTGTGTGTGTGTCTAACTTATTCGCCAGGTGAAAAGAGGCCATAGCGAGCCGGTGCAGGAGCAAAAAAAGTTTTGATGTGTGTTTGTGTGCACATTTTAAAGGTATGGGGCCATGGCTGAAAGACAGGAGACATCCGAGACGTTATAAAATGACGTCGCTCCAGGAAACGGTGTAAGTCTAGTCTCCTTAAACTTCTGCAACACATAATGTGCTTTAACCCAGCCGGACCTAACCAAATTAAGTTGGAATGGAGAGAGAGAAAGAGAGAGAGACTAGAAAACAATAAAGAGGTGTGCCCTTTGCTTTAACTTCAAATGCTTGGCAAAAAAAAACATTATAAATTGTACTCCAAGCAGTGGAGATATGTGTCAGGCTGAATAAAGCTTTACAAAAGGGTTTTTTTTCATGAGGGGTGGATGGTAAACAATCCAGACGGGGACGGGGGAAAAAAAAAGGCCTGGACAGACAGGCGAGCTTACGCTCTTGCGCTGACAAACAGGTAGATTACTTCTGAAAGCAGCTGATCTTACCTTTGTTTTTCCTCCCTTGGTAAGGCAATGCAATTCAGAGGGAAAAAAAGAGAGAGAGAGACAGAGAGAGAGAGAGAGAGAGAAAAGAAACAGATAAGGATTGATGAATTAAGAAAAAAAAAGTTCTTTAACACTGGTATGCACCATTGATTTTCTATTCTTCTGGAAACATTTAATGAGAGGAAACTCATTTGAGAGAGGAAGAGAGAGAAAGAGAGAGAGAGAGAGAGAGAGAGCAATGATGTGTATGGAAGTATATGAGTCTACTTAAAGTGAATGGCAGATGCTCAAGAAGAAGGAACAAAGTGGTAGCTCATTATCTTACCTGAACTAAAGCCAGAGTGAGCGGCTGGACAGAGCGCTGTAAGGAGAAGAGACGATGCTCGTTTAGGTTCGATGCATGTTTTAAACACGTCGATAAATAAGTAAGTACAAGGCTGAAATTACAAAGTATAATCTTCCTCGGTCGCTGCTTATCAGCTGAGTAATTGAGCTCGCTGCAAGACAGATACGTATTAATCAAACACCTAATTATGTTTCAAGCTGTTTTGCTGGATAGAGCCAGCCAAATGTGAGTGTATGAAATGCTATGAACAATGTCATAATTCTGATTTTATTATTATTATTATTATTATTATTATGAATGGTATTATGTAATGATTGCTTAAACTTAAACATCAAACATCCCACACTTTAACCATTTATTATCACTTGTGTTAATTTGAGCTTTGGCTCAAAGTGCTTTCTGTATCGGAAAAAAAAATAAAAATCGAAAATATATACAAGATCCATTAGACGAGCAAACTGTGGCCTTAACCACCAAAAAGCTTAACATCACTCTCCCAAACCTCAAGCCATTAGCTCTCCGTGCCAGTGTCAGGCATTATGCCGTTCTTCTGAGGCTGCCACTTGGACACAGGCTAAGAATAAGAATTCAAGAAAAGCTTCATTTGAAAGCTGTTATGCAAATCTCTGAGACGAAACGAAGCACATCAGACGCCAGAGAGTTTAACTGACAATGTAGTCTTAGCTGGTTCGAGAACAGCTCGAGCACTATGAAGTCATCGAACGCAAGACGAGGGCTCTACTCCATTCCGAATACATCCTGTCAGAATCATAACAAAGTCTGCAGTCAAAGGCAAGACAGTACAGGACTCCACGGGAAAGACATCCTGACTAGCTCTTAGCTATGACGAGGGGAAAAAAAAAAAAACCTGAGAGAAGTCATGTGTGAGAGGTTGAGAGTAGAGTATGGGGAGAATCGTAGTGGGAGAACGGGACATGAACTGCACGGCCTAGTATGTCTGCTGAATGAAAAGTTATGGTCTGCACAGCACATGGACTTGAATATTTATGAAAGACAGAGCATACGAGTACACCCAGAGGAGACAGGAACCTAAAGTAAGCATGTGCATACACGTTCACTTGTTGATATATGCATGTTATACCAGTCATGTTAACGTGCTAATGTCTTATTTCATCTAGCTTAGGATTTGTCCCCGTGCCCAATGCTGAAAGTGCCCTTGCGTCTTCAGCATTGTCATGTGGAAAGACACCGCTCCCAGCAGCATAGAATTATTTCAAAAGGTGATCTGTCAGAATAACGTTATATAGCAAAGCTGCTATTTATTTCCCCTTTTATTTGTCACCCCTCTGTACGTTTTCATAAATTATTGAGCTGTTTGAAATCATTTCATTTTTATGTAAATTTCTTTCAATTACTCATTCATACCAGAGCGTATTCAGCAGTTCTCAGATTTAATCTTATCTTCTCAGTTACAAGGACTTGCCAAAACACCTGTTCCAGGTTGCACTGTATTCTCAAAAGTATGTGGACCCCTGACCACCATAACCCATAGAATTTTTCCCATAGAATTTACCCCAATTTAAATTTACTAACAATGTTTTGCATAATATTTCTTCAGAGCTCAAATGAATTAAATTGTTTGCCACAAAAGAATGCATTTGCAGTTCATGTGTCCATTGATATTGGATAATTTTATAAGCCTCATTTTTTTATGAAGACCTTGTTTTCGACAGCCTTATTGTGTGTTTTGTTTTGAATTCTGTTTGTTTAAACTATTTGAACTATCTAATCATCATTAATTTATCTCGTAAAACTAATGTGTTAGGATTGTCCTGCTAGAACTTGAAAAGTCTTACTGATTGATTTATCCTTGATTGCTTACTTTCAGTTTAGAACAATGGGTGAAATTTGCAACCATATTTAAAAGCAAACAATTGTATTAACTGCATTTTTTTTTACAATTTCTTTTTACTGAAAACAAGAAGCCCAAACCTGTTCCATAATTCCGCTTCAAATGTAAATTTTATTTGTAACACACACAGTCATACACAGTATGATATACGGTAAAATGCTTATACAACCGCCAATGACTTAAAAATTTTAAAATAAGTTTTCAATAAGAATATAAAGTATGAAATAAGAGATTTTTTTTTTTTAGAAACTAAAAATATAAAAACATATAGAAAAACGTTTGGAAAACCTGTAATTTTTCATTACATTATGTACAAATAATACAATAATAAAATAAAATTTAGAAAAAATATAGAAATCATTTTCAGTTATGAGCAAAACAATGCACAGAATGTGCAGAATAATGTGTAAAGTCACAGTTCAAAGTTTAAAAGTTTCATGACTATACCAAAGTCAGCACCAAGAAAACGTTTTACGAAGGTGGATGAACTCTTGCAGAGATCACAGATCTCAACCTTGGGGATGAATTGGAGCTTCTTCACCTAACATTATAGCCTATCCTTACTAATATAGAAAAGGAGAATGTGACGGTTAAAAGGCACTTACAGTATGAATCTAAAAGGTGTTAAAAAAAAACTCTTGGCCTTATAATTTATTTTTGTCCAGATGAAGCCAGAAACCATGCAACATACTGACCTCACATGCCTCTTTACAGGCTATAACAATTCTCAAAACTTTCATTTTATTATCCAAAAGTTTTTGAAATTTTGATGTCAAGAAAAACCTCATCACAGACTTTCACCTAAATAGTCCTTATAAATCTTTGGTTACACGCTAACAAGGTTTCTCTGGACAACCCTAGAACACAAGGAGAACTGCTCCAACGATAAATAAAGATGTGTCTCAAAGTAAGATGATTCTGTATGTTGCAATATTTCTTTCCAAAATAGAAAGTCAATCGCTTGACTGATTTTGAGACACATATAAATTTGACAGTAGCTTAGCGAGCTAGCTAAATATGGAACGGCTAAGGGTTTAATGAGAGCCGTTTCCAACTGTGGAGGATTTCTCAATGCCGCCTTCACCCACGCCTGTCCAATTTAACGAGGACAATATCCTTGACAACGAGTTGCGTTTTTGGAGTCACACCATGCATGTCTGAGCTGAGGTCGAGTGCCAACGATGTTGATGGTGATAGAGAGGTGGGTATATGATGGATTAAAATGATAATCCTCGATCCTACTGGTAGAAAGGCCTTGAAGGGTGTATAAAGACAAGATCACATTCTTAATCTGTCGGAAGTAGCGACATCCCCGTCCTGAACAGCCCCAAGTTGGTAAAACACTCATTTGAGAAGTGCTTCTAACAGAACTTGCACAAATTCTTCTCCCTTCGAAATGAATAAATTGCAACCATATTCCTCAACCAAGGGACAGTTGAGGCAAAAACACCCCAAGAACTGTGTTTGTGTGTTAACAAGATCCAGGATGGGACATATGGTATGTTTTTTAGAGTGCATTTAATTGGACCAACATAAGATTAGTAGGGAACGAGTTATAAAAAAAAATTAACAGTTGTCCCAGGAGAGAGAGAAACTCCAAAAATAAAAGGAAAATATCTCAAGACCTTTTTGTATTTTTTTAGATGCATATACTGTACTATCAAACTGTTGTCATAATTCAAAGGTTAAGGTATGAAACAAGTGGATTTTCTGAAATACCTATTTTGGTGGTAATGCAAATGCCAAGCTTACCATGGGGAAAACCGTAAGCATAATACGTGGGGTTCTTTCCAAAAAATATTGATACACTAAAAATACTACATCTGCATATATTGACAAAATGTGTACCTGTAAATTAAACAATAAAGTTCAATGCTGAGTATCAAAAAGCACAAATATAATGGCTATAAGGAAAAAAAGAGGGGAAAAAAATGACAGCAATAATTGCTGATTTAGTAATTTCCCAGTTAATTTTCATAAATACTATTTCAATTTATTTACTATTTTTTAATACTATTTTTAGGTTCACCATTAAAAAACACATCTTAATATCATTTATAGTGGGCCTGAACCAGGCACTTCACATCCATAACGCCTATTTATCCTAACTCATTTATTTAAAAAATAACAGACATGTTTTAAATCTATATGCTTCCTGCTCATTCAAGTCGCATTCAAAGCATATTCTTCTCTATAAAATAATATATATTTTCACATGCAAATTAATTCACAGCTTGTCCATGCTCTAAGCCTTTTGTTCACCAATTTGAGTCCAAATGTCACGTCCATAATGCCGGAACCTTCCTTTGATTTTGATGCAGGTATCATTTATCTCAGACACTGAAAATCTCTTTTGAATTCAGCAAAAATTGTTTATGTACATTTATGGTAACCTGGCCTACTCAGCTCCTCTCATGTTTTAAAAAAAGACAAAATAATTTGACAACTTTTATGAGACTGTAACCTTTGTAACTACATTCTGTCGCATCTTCTTGTGTTGCCAGCCTATTTTCTACCATCTTAGCTAAGTGACAGTAAAATCTTTTCCTTATTTCCACACCTAGATTTTCCGCTCTAATCCTTAATTCAATAAAACAATCAAAGTAGATCCAACCAAAACATGAAACACAACCTGATCATACAGAAATCTACTATATGGGCATACTGTATACACCGATCAACCATAACATTATGACCACTAAAAGGTGAAGTGAATAACATTGATTACCTTATTACAATGCTAAATGTAAATTTGTGGAATATGTAAGGCTTAAGATGAACATTTTGTCCCTGATGTTGATATGTTGGAAGCAGCAAAGGTGAGGCCTCCATGGATCAGACTTTTTTTCCAGCACATCCCACAGATTCTCAATCAGAGTGAGATCTAAGGAATTTGGACACCGAGTCAACACCTTGAATTTATTGTCATGTTCCGTGAACCATTCTTAATAATTTGGATTCTGCATCTGGCAGGGCACATTATCCTGTTAAAAGAGGCCACTGCCATCAGCGACTACTTGGTCTGCAACAATGTTCAGGTAAGTGGTACGTATCAAAGTAATATCCACATGAATGGAAGGCCCAATGCAGCATTACATTGCCCAAAGCATCACACTGCTTCTGCCAGCTTGCTTTCTTCCCACATTACATCCTGGTGCAGTCTCTTTCCCAGGTAAGTGATGCACATGCATCCAGCCATCCACATGACAGGCTACCTTCTTCCACTGCCCTGTGTTCCAGTTTTGATGCTCACATGCCCATTGTAGGTGTTTTTGGTGATGGACATGGGTCAGCATGGGCCCCATACACAACAAACTGCGACATACTGTGTTCTGACGTCTTTAGCACCAACACTAACTTTTTTAATATATCAGCAATATGACCTACAGTATCTCTTCTATTGTCTCAGACTACACAGGCAAGCTTTAGTCTCTTAATGAGTCTTGGCTGCCCATGAGCCTGTTGCCGGGTTACTGTTTTTTCCTTCCACTTTTAGTAGGTTCTGACCTTCTATTATATAAGATCTTGGAGGACTTAAATACGAGGAACTTGGATGAGTAGTGAAACGTTTCAACTCTACCAAGAAGAATTCCCGTTGACATGACTCAACTTCCAGATAACCTCACCTGGATGACTGGAATCTTCACAGACATTCCACAAAGAGGTGCAGTTTTGGAGTTGCTCTGACTGCAGAGTCATATAATCATTATAATTTGGCCCTTGTCTTGCTCAAACACTTACAAAAGTTGCTCAAACACTTACACTTTGCCCATTTTTTCTGCTTCCAACACATCCAACTTCAGGGATAAAATGTCCAGATGCCACTGGGAGCATGAGATAATCAATGTTATTCACTTCACCTGTCAGCAGAAGCAACCCCTGGATTAGGGGTAAGGGAGGGATTTGGATTCAGCGTCTGTATTAGATTTAGCCCCATGTATTAAAAGCTAGTCATCTATGTAGCTCACTTTAATAAAACAACATGGAGGAAAGTTGGAACAACTATTAAGAAAGCAATTATTAAGAGACCAAAGTGTCTTTTTTAATATTTCAGATTTGTTTCTTTGCTAAACGTGCTACTTTGACTTTCGGAATATAAGTTTTGAGAGGTAGCTGCTCTCTTCTCAATACTGTGTACCATACTGACCAACTTTCACCATGTTGGTGACTGACAGTTAGCACAATTAACTATTATTTCAACACCTGTGATACGGAGTGATACATATAGTTAAATGTCCCAGTGCAGTGATAATGAATGGTAATCAGTTTACCTGGTGGGAACTAACTGTTGTGTAATATGATATTATGATATTATTGTTGTATTATGATACATTCAAATATACTTTTAACTCATAACTATCAATCTGGAAACAACAAAGAAAACTTTACTAGCTCTACTTGGCATTACTTCTTGGGAATGCCAAATAGTCTCCTCAACTTGACCAATGATGTCAAATTAAAAAACAAAATAGTACTTATTATCCTCAAAAAAAGTGTCCTGTTTATATATACGAGGATTTGCTTTAGATCAATGCTTTTATTTGACTATGAAACATCGCTAGGATTTCTACTGATGATTCTGCATAATGCAACTTGACCAAGCTTTTAAGTGATCTCTAATCAGTCATTTCCGTCTGCACAGTTAATATTTCAGCACTATCCTTCCAGGGTTTAATATTGTGTTGGACAGTTTTTAACCCATTTCCAGTAACTGTATTGTTTTTTTTTTGTTTTTTTTTTTGTTTAGGTTTTTTCTTATGCTTGATGCAAGCCAATAAAATCAGCATTATGAAATGCTGAATTTTTCGAGCCAGACTATGCTTAGTCTTGTTAATAAAAATAAAATCGGGTTTAACTCATTATTTTGCTGTCTTGCGATGACTTGGCACACCATCCAGTGTGTGGCCACCTAATGTCCCGACTAACCAAGGAAAGTCTCCAGGCCTCCCACGACCCTTAATAGGATAAGTGGTATAGAGAATGATTGAGTAAGTAAACATTTTGTTTATGGTTTTGGAAAGGATTTAAATCAGTAAGAAGCTTCTATTATATGTAATATGATAAGTACACAAGGTTTCTGCTCTTTATTTCAGCTTAATGAAGTTGCATCCCACAGAGCAATACTTCATCTGATTCTTATTCTTTTACTGATTTTCAGTCATTAAATCCTTGGAAATAAATGCGAACTATTATTTAGAGAATTTTTCCTAACAGAGTACATGAATTTCAAAGCAAGTATTAGATCGAACAGGGCTTGTTAACTCTAGACCTATGAAGCATCTGCCCTGAACCATCTGAAGTTCTCACCTGTTCCAGCTCATTAAGGACTTAATAATTAGCTGATCAGTTGGATCTTGCGTGTCTTCAGGGCAGGGGGTCTCCAGGACTGAAGTCAGCAACCTCTGCAAAGGAATAGACAGAATGTGAGATTTAATAGTAGAAGTGCAGGTTTGATCCATAAAATTCCTCTCACTGTACGGTGAATGAAGCAGCATCAAATAAAGATAGCAATGTCGTTGTTTGAAACAGGACCCCATCCAGCAGCAACACCACCAGCAATGACAACCTGCCCATGAGAGATAGTGAGTAGGGGCATAAAGATATGTAGAAAACACACCTCGAGCCAAGGTAAACACATCAGTAGAGAGGCCAATAATTGCAGTAGGGATCTCTCTGGGTTGTTAGCTAGCCTAGAAGCAGTAGATAACAGCTGGATCGGTGGCCACTGACACAATGCCGTTATCTTTGCCCGCTCAAATTGACCGTCTATCAATTTGAAGCTAGGGGAGCGGCAAAACGAAGAGAAAGTCGATCATGGCAGTCAAACAGCACAACAACGCAGAGGACATTAGGTCAGCCTTGTCAATGAACAGCAACGAACGAGCATGAAACAGACCGCGATGATGTGAGCAAGCCCAGACACAACGGCTGATGAGACCCATATCCAGATCTGTTATAAACGCTACTTCATTATCTTGGTGGCAAAACAAGTTACTCTTTTTTACATCATATAGCAGGGGTTACTGGGTTTCCTAATGAAACCACAAAAGTCATTATTGTTAGCTACGACAGGGTACAAATTCGCATATTCATATAGAGGACTGCGCCATCCTAACCCCCTCAGGTTTTACGCAAAACATATAAACATGCACACTTTCATCTACATCTCAATCTCTCCTGTGACTCTCCTGCTAATAAGTCACACTTTCTGCATCATGTGGTGTGTGTAGATTTGTGTGTTCTGGCCCTGAAAACTCGCCCAGATTCCTAGGAGAACCCACAGCCGGGCGATAATGAGAAGGGAGACAATGAGAGCGTGTCAGGAAGTAGATTCTTTCTGCTGTGCACCATCTGGAAAAGGCGAGGTAGATAAACAAGTACACCCGCTGCATCCCTCCTGAACACTCACACTTAGACACACATACACACAAACATCACTCCTCAGATTTTCATAGATTCGGGCTTATCAATCGGTGGCCAGATCCAAGTGGCCACAGAGACGAGAAAACAAACAAAAGCGTAAGGATGGGGAGAGAAGAGAAGTATATTTTTACTCAACAACAGCAACCCTAAAGAGATGATGACAAGGACTTTGATTTTCAATCTAGTCAGGCCTTTTCTCAGATCTCAAAATATATCCACTCTTTGAATGAAAATCAGAGGAAACCAGCAGACAAATGCATCTCCAAAAAACGGATGAGGGAACTGGTTATCAGTGTGTGAGGCCTGTGATCAGGGACGTTGGAGCAGGGCTTAGAACTGAAACCCTGGGCTTCAAAATTTTATTTATATTGCAGACGTGTACGCAAGGAGAAGGCCTACACCTTCGGGGTACTAATTTGTGGAACATGAGGGAAGCTAGAGGATGAAATGTGAAGCAGGACAGACAAACAAGGCTGCAGGAAAGACAAGGAAAGAGGGACATAATAGCAGGAAGAGGTTCCCCTTAGGTTATGTAAAGGGAGTCACACTTGAATTGCTCCATAATTTTGCCCCACATTCACAATCACACTCTTACAGGAATGTAGGGAAAATCCTGAGCCTCTACTAATCCATTCAGGAGAGTCCCAAGTAAAAGCCTAATGAAGGCAACAAAGGCAGGTGCTGGCTGTGTGATGAATGAGCCTGTTCACGAGTGACTCTCAAACAAGAAAGGTTACAGGTGGAGGAGTTGCCTGTCAAATTGCATTGCACCAGAGTATAACGATGAGTCCTGATTTCCAGGAATTGGATAGAAAGAATCCGTTCTATAGACCTTGAAGAAAACTGAGGTGGGAACTTCATGAAACACTCCGATCTACCGAATGCTGAGGAACGTGCTACATCTTCAACGAATGCACATGTGATAACACGTTACATGTCCTTCCGCATTTACATGTCAAGACCTGCTGTCTGCGTTGATTCACACGTCTATATTAAGACCATATAAAGTAAGTGGTGTGTGTGTGAGTGTGTGTGTAAGAAAGCCCATGTAAAGGGTGGCTAAAACTAATTACAACGCAGCAGGTGTAGCTTGAAAAGACCAAAAACAAGATTTACCCCAGACACACACACACACACACACATTCAATAAATATTTTACAATCAAATTGCTTTACAATATACTGGATTCATTGCTGGTGAATACTTAAAAGTCTGAAATAAAGGGCAATTATGTTTGAGGAAGGAAAAAAAAATGTTGGATGACTGCATGTCACTACATTCGTCAGGCTGTGTGAATGCCTGTGCCTGTGAGTCAGAACGCTCATAGAACAGTCATCCTTTTTTATTATCATACAATAGGTTGTTGCAAGCCTGCATACATAGAAGCACAAAAAAAATTATTAATTAAAATTAATGAAATAAAATTAATTTATCTACATATCTAGCTTGGTTTAGAACTACCTGAACTACAGACATTGTCCAAAGCAACTTCACAAATGCAATTTACATCCAGAGATGACACTGGTAAAGGGATGCTCACATACAGGCCAATTTCCCCAGACGAAATATTTTAAGATTTGGACTCCCAAATAGTATAACTGTCTAAAATTTCTAATCCTGAAGATCCACAGCCATTCCAGCCAATCATGTGCATCGAAAATGCCAGAAGAAGAGGCTTCATGTAACTTGGAAGAGGCACATGTTATCTTGCCAGAGTTCTAGTTGTCACATGATGGCGTAAGTCCTAGATAACCCCTGGCAACTGGCACCTGGAAAAAAAAATGCACGGAGAAACGCAAACTGACGTATGTTGTGCTGCTTGAAAAAGTAAATCGCCTAAACTGGAGTAAGACTCTCCAAACTAGTCTAAGAGATGCGATTTCAAATATGTCTGCATGTTTGAAAAGACCACCTGCTCCAGCGAGGAGGCGTCTGGAAAAGCCATTTCCATTACATCTCAAAATGATTTCTATTAAGGTTAAAATCCTGACGCAGCTCTTTGCTGGAAGGTTTTGGGACCATTAGGCCAGCAGCAGGTGCCAGATGAGGGATCCTGGCTGCAACTTTGAATTCTCGGCTAGATGACGGATGGAGTCTAATCTCAAAAAGACTTGCGAATCCGGGGAAGTCCATCTGCGGTTGGCAGCTTGGTGAAGACAGCCAGGTATAGGAACAATCTTGGGGGGAGGGGGAGGGGTTTGGTATGAAGTAAATCCGGCAAGCGAGACAACTCATTTATGCCTAAGAAAAAAACCCTAAAGCACACATGGCTAAGTAAAAAGTTGTTCATTTGAAAACAAGAGTGTTTCTATTACGATGTCAGTGCAGGCTAGCCTGCTGAATCCCACCTTTGCTTTAAACAACAACTGTGCATCTCACGAAAAAAACTAATTAGTCAGTTCGGAGTCCTAATGCATAACTGCTGATTCTGACTGGTTCAGCGGTTAATGACTGCTGATTATTCCTTAACATGGTTTTGCTGCCTCAAAAGAATTCATCAATTCGGTTAAAAGGAGGCATGTTCTTTGCAACATGTGCACATGATTCACACACTACAATGCCATTAAACACCAGACTCATGCAGCAAGTTAACAATTTCCATAAGGTCCATTAAGCGTGAATCCCATACTAAAGTTTAAAACGAAGTAGTTTTGCATAATGCAGTGAGATGTAGTGTACTATTAATACCAGGAAAAATGTACCGCATTGTATGCCAGGGTTGTTGATGAACTTCCACTTGAAAGCACTTGAAAAATGATTCAATACTGCTTCAGCGTTGCCCACAAACCATTTAACCATTAGGACTCTAACAACGACTTCTATTTAAAAAACCTTATGTGGAAAAACATACATATACACATTCCTGTCGCCATCATTTTAACTCGTAATCTCTCTGGGAAATACGTGTTTATGTACTTGAAGCAACTTCAAGCCATTTTAAGAAGCGCTCATGCTGATCAACTCACACCATCCTTCTGACATCTGTCTTCAAAGCAATGTGCCACAAACACCCTTTTTTCTTTTTTTTTTTTGCAATCAAACATCCATGCTATGCTCTGTGACCTCACCTACTTTAATTGGATTCCATTCTTTGGTTGCAATCTTGGCTCTGTAAATAGTGAAAAATGGCACACACCAAGGGTTCTGGATCGATTCCTGACATATCTCACTGTCTTAACATTAAAATTGGCTCTTCACAGGGCTGTGTTCTTTCTCATCTCCTAGAGTTAATAAATGACAACTCTAATTGGGCTCATTCCAAAGGTGATGAGACTGCCTACAGGGAGATCATCTGGTGATCTGGTGCAAACAAAACAGCTTAGAGCTCAATGCCCTAAAACAGTGGAGATGTTCAGAAAAACTGTTCATCATTCCCATCACCATGGAGCTCCCCCAGTTAGTTCTGTTAAGTGCTTCCATTTCCTAGGCACCATCATCACCCAGGATCTCAAATGGGAGCTAAACATCAGCACCCTGAAAATGAAAGGATGCACTTCCTGCGGGAGCTCATGAAATTTAATCTGCCACAGGTGTGCATTTCTAAATCGCCAACGTTGAGTCCATCTTTACCTGCTTCATTACCATCTGGTACGCTGCCTCCACTGCCAAGGACAAGACCAGACTGCACTGTTAGATGGTCTTGGCCTCAGCTGAAGCAGACAGCTGTTTTCTGATGACTTGTGACTTCAGTTGCTTAATAGTTTAGGATGGAAATTCCCACAAACAGTTTTGTACTCTAATAAGCAAAGTGGACTTCATATTAACTTAAACACCTCTCCTGTTATACTGAACTTCTAGCCTTTTAACACCCAGTATGGCCGCAAATCAATCCCTGCTATTCGTTATCACCCAAATGAGGATAGGTTTTCTGTTGAGTCTGGTTCCCTCTCAAATTTATTTTCCTTATTGCCATCCCAGGGAGTTTTTTCTTGCCTCGTTGCCCTCGGCTTGCTTATCAGGGACAATCTGATCATTATAATTTATACATATTTCCTCACACGTTTCAAACTCATTTAATTATTTCTTTAAATTCTGTAAGCTGTTTTGTGACAAGGACCATTGTTAAAAGCATTATATTAATACAACTGAGACGAACTGAATTTAATTTTATCTTTTGCTTTGCTGAGATTTGCTGCCATTACTCTAGGACCTAGAACCCTAAAGTGATCAGGAAAGCTAGTGACTGATGACTCCTATCCCAGTTACAAACCTTTTAAAAAAACGTCCCTCCGATAAGAAGCTGTGGTCCATCAGGACCAAAACTACTTGGCACTAGAACAAGTTCTTTTTAACTGCGAATTTCTTAATCAAGGCCCAGGATACCCACTGAAAAAATGTATCTTACCCCGATGGTCATTAATGCACTTATATCTTGCATTACATTATTGCAAAAACAATACTGTAGCAAACAAGAGACACGTCTTTTGCATTTCAGCAAGAGGAGAAAAACAATCTAATTTGTTCAGCCAAATGAAACCAATAATTACTGGCCAATGACAATAATACCCTCATCATTCATTATTTATTCTGTGTCACATGAATACAGATGCGAGTGTTCTAACTAATACTCCGTGCTAACTTCGTTAATTAAATCTCTGATCATTGCAGCAAATGGCTCTCAACAACTGGAAGCGCTGATCTACCCTTTAAAGCAAAATCGTTCAATTTATTTCAGATGCTTTCTGCACCCTTGGGGCCTTATCAGAAACAGGAATTTAAAAAAAATTGCCATAAAAATCCTGCTGAAAATGAGCGCCTACAAAAAACAGCACACTGAGGCATTCATTTCCACCTTGTTCTTTGAAACTCTAGCTTTTTCTTTTTGCCAAAATGAGGGTTAAGGTGGACGCTGAAACTGTGAAGAGTAAACAGATGGAGGAGGAAGGACTTGTGAAAGTTTGCGGGTTATTATTTTTTTTTTCCCTGCAGTAAAAAACAAAGCTTGGAGGCCATGATTGACCAAATACTATTTCAAAAGCACTGAGTAAATGCAAAAAGGGTTCCAATGCAGAGTGGCGACTGGAGTCAGTGATTGCCAAATGCACAAAGACACTTCTCATCCTGCACTCTCCCTTTCTCCTCCGTGCATCTGTGCGTATGTCTGTGTGCTTAATATAGGGGAGTTAAAAAAGGAAAGAAACAAACAAAGGGAGCGAGAGAGCGAGAGAGATTCTGCTAACACAGATAGTGTTGTTATTAAAGTGAGGAAGCAGCTGAACAACTGTCATTGTTTTTCCTGAACTAAGCTTGAGTGACACAAAAGACAGAACTTTTACAGACAAGATAAAGAATCTAACACAACTTTCAGAGCCTTCAGAAAACGTCCAGGCTTCAAACACGCATCTTGCGTAACCTTTCTGTGAAGAATAGCAAGTCTTGAGTGAAAGTCAGTTGTAGATGGTCTGCAGAAAGACACAGAGTTCTGGGGGAATGCGGAGACGAGCAGATGAGATGGATGACATCGTCCTTGTTCTCAACCTACCTGCTGAAGAATGGTGAAGTCTTGTACAGCAGGAGCCCTGTCCCCGCTGTTCACCTAGTTCTGATAATTAGACGACTCAACCTGTTTTAGCTTCTGATGAGAGTGATGCCTTTGATTTACAAACACTGCCTGCAGAGAGGACCCATACACAGGGGTATCACAAACACACAAGATCTCTGTCTCACTTAAACAAACACACACTTACACCTTCAGCCTGGTTCAAGGAGAGTTAGTCCACCTTGTTAAGGGGCAAGGTCGGGTGGTACAGGTGAGATTGAAGCCAGGCATGTCTTTTTTCCTCGAAGGCAGAATTGAATTATTGATCAGCCAGCAGATTGCATTATGAGGAATTCATGTATCTAAGGCTGACTTGCCCGATTCCACCAAGCTAGTGGCAGTGTGAAATAGTGTTAGGGAGGGGTTGAAGGAATTGTGCACTTTAAATCAGGATTATTTTCAGTGAGTGAGATTGCACTTAGACAAGTCAGGGCAAACTGAATCGATCAGTCTGTTGGTAGATGAATACAGACAGCTGGCTATGTCTAGTTGCCCTCAATACGCTAAGCTTTACTCTTCAGTCAAAGGGTTTGTCATCTGAACTTGAAGGAAATCAAATTCTCAGGTCTCACAACCGATCAGTAAATATGTGTGCATTTGTGTGTGTTTGTGCGTGCGTCGGGAGGTCTGACCGCTGAGCCCCGACAGGTGGTCTGGCCTGAGCATTAGCCACTCCAGCCTACGCTGCAATCACTCTTGGATTGATTGGAAGTCTGTCGAGGTGTATTTTTAGTTAGACACTTAAAGAGTGTATTTATAGGAGCCATTCAACCTGACAGCACTGCCAACCTTTTCTCCGGATACCTAAGAAACCAAGTGCTGACAGAATTTGTTTCACACTACCTCGGTGAATCCTCTTCATGTGGAAATCCCCTTACCTCATCCTGAACAATCCAATTCCTAAACACCCCCTGTCTGTGGCATGTCTATCATCTAGTTCCCTACATGACTACAAACAAGAAATTATATTATGACTGACACATATTATTATTGATTTATATGCAATCAGATTTCTTATAGTGCTGTGGTCCGCTAGCTATCGTTTCTATAACGCTAAAACTGGAATCAATAGATGTTAGTTAGCTTTCTCTCTAAATCAGTGGGAAATGTATGTCCTAGTGCATTTATAATTCATCCCAGTGTTCTGTCAGTCAACACTTTGGGCCACAAAACTACCATTAACATGCAAAACGACATACTTTAATAAGTCAATAAAAGCATTCATGTGAACTTACAACCATAAATGAGTGTGCTACAATCTCATAACATCTGCGACAGTTTATCACGAGTCGAATTTAAGTGGATGTAAGTTTTAATCTCTTTTAAGATTAATATCTAATTAACGGATGTCTGCCAATAGCAAGCAGCAATAACATTAAAACATTAATATTAAAACCACTCAGGTTTTAATAGATTTAATTGGGGTTCCCTGTGTGCCAATGCAGCAGCTCTGGCCCCTCAGGGCGTGGCTCCACAGGGCCTGTGCTGTGGCCTCTGACACCAAGATGTTGGCAGCAGATCCTTTGGGTGCAGGATGGGGCCTCTGTGGATTAGAATTGTTTGTCTGGTGCATCCCACAAGTGCTTGACTGGATTGAGATCTGGGGAGTTTGGAGGACAGGTCGGCGTCCTTGAGCCTTTGCCTGCTGTGCACCGTGTACAGCAGGCTTTGTTGTACCGGGTTTTCTAGTGTCTTTCTCTCGTGGCCAGCGCAAACATTTTGGGATTAGTGCTACATTAGTGCTCCTGGCCATGGGTGAGCCTTGGATGACCATAATCCTGTCACCAGTTTACAGCATCAGTGTTAATGTGTTAATGTTACAGCTGATATGTGTAAGATAGGCATTTTGGCCTTTTTTACTTTAAAATCTTTTCCCTTTTTAAAATACTTGAAAAAGCAAAAACAGTTAATAGCCGCAGTCATGCCGTTCTTTCCAAAATAACTACATAAACGGGGTTACGGGAAAACATCAGCATTCCACATTCTTTTCTTTCTCCTCCTCCTTCTCTTTTTATTTTTGAGCAACACAACCTAAAACCAAAACCATTCCTGATTTCCTTGGCTTACAACTCCCACAGAATCAGTATTCTAGAAAGGCATATACACATGATTAGAGTAAACACACAACTGTGCGTCTGCCACTGGTTTTTATTTGGTTAATCATTTTTTTCAGTGAAGGTTCACTTCCAGCTACAGACTCACTGTGTTTGGGAAGGCTTTAGCGCATCCTCTGGCAGGAATATGAGATCTGTCACTTCTACAGTCAGTGGCCCAGATTAACACAGGGCACAGAAGTGTAACACTGTAATGAGTGAGGTTACACTGCTACGCCGAGAACTGAAGGCCATGTACAAGCTTTTGCTATTCACTATCTTTCTAATGTAGATGCCTAATGAGCTCTCACAGGGTTAAAAAAAACTTTAGAAGCGACCTTTACGCTGACATCCAGTCTATCATTTGCTCTAGTTTGATATTAAATATTATATTATCAACGCAAAGCTGCTGCATTAACCATAGTTGCTCAGTCATCTTCTCGGGCTAACCTTGTTAACCACCAGAGTGCTTCAGCAGCATGTCGCCAAAGCTATAACGCTTGAGAGCTTTTTTAAACAGAAAGCAAAGGCTATGCTAGCGTAAGCGTCTCCCGGATCCATTAGAATACTGAAGGGTGACGGCATACTGGCTTTTGACCTTGTCCCTGTGTTCTGTCTACCTCCGGGGATTCTTTCTTTCAATTCTAGAAGATTGAAGTCTTACTTTTTAACTAATTGATTTTGGAAAGAAAAAAAAAAAAAGAATGGCAACATTTACATTTACCACCTCAAATGCAAACATATATAAATCTTAAAACATTATTTTAAAACTCAGTTTTGGAGTCAATGTGCCAATATGAATTGCATATATGAATATTTATTCCCCCCAAAATAATTTGATTAATGAATATCTGAGTAACCATATGTCCAAGGCAAACAAAATGAAATAAGCTTCATTTTGAAAAATAAAAGATTAATTTAATAATATTCCGACAACATTCAAACGTATACAGATTTTATAACCGATTTCACAAAGCTTCACAAATGTTCAATATGCGCACCGCCTGTGACAACACACGTCAAATCAGTAGTCCAGCTCCTGCCAAACATGCTGTAGTATATCTTGCGTATCATTCTCCAGCGCCTCAATGATTCATTGCTTGAGTCCCTCTAGGGTTGTAGGAAGAGGGGGGATAAAGACCAGTCCTTTCACATAGCCTCATAGGAAAAAAAGAATCACAAGGTGTCAAGTCAGACACAGAATTTAGGTGTTACAACACTTCCATAGTGAAACCCACCAAGCACAGGGAGAACATGCAATCTCCATGCACACAGAAACGGGAATCGAGCCTGGCCGGGAATGAAACCCAGACCCTGGAGGTGCAAGGCGACAGTGCTAACCACTACACCACCGTACCTGCAATAAGTCGTGAAGATTTTCTCGCTACTAAATATTCCACAGTCAGCTGTTAGTGGTATTATAACAAAGTGAAAGTAACTGGGTATGTCAGCCACTCAGCTATGAAGTGGTACACCACGTAAAATCAAGGTCAGGGTCAGCAGATGCACGCATGGTGCACAGACGTCGACCACCTTTCTGCAGAGTCAATACCCACAGACCTCCAAACTGTGGCCTTCAGATTAGCTTAAGAACAGTGCGTAGAGAGCTTCATGGAATGGGTTTCCATGGCCGAGCAGCTGCATCCAAGCCTTACATAACCAAGAGTAATGCAATATATGCAGTAATGCAACCAGACTCTAGAGCAGTGGAGATGTGTTCTTTGGAGCTAGAAATCATGCTTCTCGGTCTGGAAATCCGATGGACGAGTCTGGGTTTGGCGGTTGTCAGGACAATGGTACTTGTCTGACTGCACTGTGCCAAGTGTAAAGTTTGGTGGAGGAGAGATTAAGATGTGGGGTTGTTCTTCAGGAGCTGGGCTTGGCCACTTAAGGAACTCTTTATGCTTTAGCATACCAAGACATTTTGGACGATTTTATGCTCCCAACTTTGTGGGAACAGTTTGGGTGTTTCTGTTCCAACATAACTGCACACCACTGCACAAAGCAAGGTCCATAAAGACATGGATGGGCGAGTTTGGTGTAAAAGCACTTTACTGACCTCAACCCAACAAAATGCCTTTGGGATAAATTAGAGAGGAGACTGTGAGCCAGGCCTTCTCGACCAAATCAGTGACTGATCTCACAAATGCGCTTCTAAAAGAATGGTCAAAAATTCCCATAAGCACACTCCTGAACCTTGTGGAAAGGCTTCCCAGAATAGACGAAGCTGTTATAGTTGCAAAGGGTGGGCCAGCAACGTATTAAACTCTATGAATTAAGAATTGGATGTTATTTAAGTGCATTTGCATGTGAAGGCAGGCAATGAATATGGTTGGTAATACAGTGTGTATACATATATACACACACACAAGCATGCATAGACACACAAGTACACAAGGACACACACGCACACACACATCATTTTCATGCAGTGATGTCTTTCAGCAGAGCCAGGAGGAAAAAACTAAACGAAACATAGACTGCAAGTTTGAAGTCATATAAACAAAACCTGATGAGAAATGAGTTTATTTGGAAGTCAAAAGTTTTCCATTGCTACTAAAAATAAAATCAACAAATTAAATCCATCACAGAATTTAGTCATAAAAGCCAGTGGAATTTGGTTAGAACATGGGAAGCTCAAAGAGCGAGAGAATCGCTATTCCACTCTAAACCACATCACAAAAAAAAAAAAAAAAGGTCTGGTAAAATTTTACTGCTGTATCGCAGCAACTGATGTGAAGTTTTTGTTACTGTTACAACAACAACCCAGCCACATGCAGCGAACACCAAATTTATCATGCTCAACAGGGCTGGAATAGATCCCGGGGCAGCTGTGGCGCTGTTTGGTCATTCCACGCTGCAACGTTTCTCGTCATCCAGAAATTGACAGGAGACAAGAAACTGGGTACGGTTTGGGGCGAAAACTCGTTCCACTGCAGGAGCAAAACGACAGAGTAATGACACACAGTGATAGTCTGCACAGCATCTTCATTTCTCTCTGATGTTTTGCTGCCATGCAAACAAACTGAACGTAAGGACTATTAAACGATCGGCCTGTGTTAAACTAACCACAGAGAAGAAAACTGAAAGCAGACACTTTTGGCATATTTCTCGGCATTTAACAGAATAACAACTAAGTGTACCCACTTCCCGAGCTAAAGCTTGGTAATAAGGTTGCCTGACCCCACCCACATCCCTTCGCACACTAATCACAGTAATTAGAGGGCTGAAAGATGCACAGATCAGTGACGTGAATCACTCACACTGGTGCGTTAATAAAAAGCTAACGACAGAGTCATAGCAGACTGCGACCACACAGGAACTTGGAATGCTGAGACATAAGAAGTGCATGTTTTTCTTTGTGGTTGGTGAGCATGTGCTGCCGAGTTACAATCACCACATGGCCTGGCGGCGTGTTTGTCTCCACCGGGCACATGTATGCAGATATTCAGACATGTTTATAGTGGTTGCTCCAAGAAAGGTGATGTCAGCCTTGTGATTAGGTTTACTGTCATGAGACCATACGGCTGACATAATTCTGTAATATAATAACCACCCTGAGAAAAGACCTGGGGCTCAACTAAAGTAAAACATTGACAAAAGCTAATCACACGACTGCAGGGAAACAATAAGAGCTCTTGTCTTGTGTTGAAGGAGTTGGAGTGAAAGTAGATAATGGATGTAGTTCCTGAGAACTGGTCTGGATAAATAAAAAGGTACGAGTGTCTGCTTGGATCACTGTGAATGCACTCAGTTCGCTGGAGGCATCTGTAGAAACCTGAGACGCACAGCTACAGTGACATGCTTTTTAAGGCGCATCAAGCTCGAAGACACCAGCCTCGAGCACAACAATAACGGAACTAAAATAAAATCTCCACACGACTGTGACAGACTGAGGGGAAGGTACAAAGAGAATACAAACCCAGAAAAAGTACACAAAGTGCAAAAGATAAAACAAGACAAAGTGTTACTGAAAAAGAAATTAAGATTTATAATACTGATACAATAAGTTGTAATTGGAGCAGCAAAACAAGGAATCTGAACAGCCCGAGACCGGCTGGGGAACGTTCACATGCTTGAGCTTTCCCAGTTCACCTCCGCTTTAATGGACATTGCTGGAATTCCTCTGTCTCTCTCTCTCTCTCTCTCTTATTCTCTGTGCTCTGGGACCCTTTCCAGCGAACAGCTCCTGGCTGGGGCTTGCAGCTCACCAAACAGTGCACTGATCTCACACACTCCAGACTCTCCTCTACACCCCCCACCGACCCTGACACAGCTCACCTCTGAATCAAGAGCCACAAGCAAAAGCAGGATTTAGGAGGGAGAATACAGATCTGTCCGGATTTTTACAAATACATCACAGTCAAGCTAAATAACGCCGACTGAATAACTTTGTTCAGAGTAATAAAAGTTATGTAATCATACAGTGTTACACATGCTGTCACAGTAAAACAATCATGCAGTTGACGTACCTTGAGTAAGCTGAGATCAGAATTATATCAGTTAAAACCCTATGTTCTAAACGCAGCAACAAAATGCATTTTAGCCACCACCAGAGTGTGTATATATATATATTATATATATATTTATATATATATATATATATATACACACACGTGTTGTGAGATGTATGACAGGCAATCAGGTATAAGTGGTTTAGCGGTTTAGTGTACAGTTTTGCATGTGAATGTTGTGAGAAAGAGGCTGGATCCAAGCATGCTTGTCCTGGTGTGAATGTTGAGTTGTTTCATGTTGCTCTTTTAATAACCTCCACTCCAGTCTCCTGGGAAGGATTGTAGCTGTTGGGATTTGCCCATTCAGACACAAGAGGCCAGGCACTGATACACATCTGGTGCATTCCATTCCATTCCCAAGATGTTCAATGGGGTTGAGGTCAGGGCTCAGTGCAGGAGTTCTTCTACTTCAACCTTGGCAATCTATGTCTTCATGAAGTTCGATTTGTGTGTCAGGGCATTGTTGTGCTGGAACAGGTCTCTTGAGTCTCTCAGCTCTTTAAAAGGGAAATTCTAATTGTACAACATTCCAGTTTTGTGGAACACATGAGTATGAGGGTCAGGCATCCACATACTATAACCATATAGTACAGCTCCTATTTTTTCCTCTACACGGTGCTTTAAAAAAAAAAAAAAAGTCTGTTATGGAAAATTAATGACCTCCGATACAAGACCTGACCAGTGCGGTAATATAATCTTAACCAACAAACCGCTGGATTTTTTTAGTCACCTGTGCTGTTACATATAACAGGATTTTATCCTTTTTTAGGATGTAAGAGATGATAAAAATATTATACTTGACCCAGTTCTTTGTAATTTTGGTTCCTGAGTCACTAATAGACCAAGCAGAAAGCAAAAAAAAAAAAAAAAAAACTCTCTCTATTCTCTATACAGACCTGAATTAATCATTTAACACAAGTGTAAAAACCATTTCCCTTCTCCTGACTGATCCACTTCATGCCAACAAAATCCGCTCCATGCTGGTGTGACCTTGGCTTCCAGCTGTTGCCAAATTTCTGACCCTTCCTCCATCTGTCACAGTAGTTACAACTCCATTCAATCTCTTCTTCATAATTAATCTCTTAGAGACAAATGAAAAATCATTTTGTTAGGCTGTTTTTTTTTTTTATTTAAAAAAAGGGAAAAAAAAGCATACCACATCATCCTGACTTCCTGTGAGAAGTATTATAAACATGCTAATTAAAAATCACCCAGAAGTGAGCCATTTGCTGTTTAAGGATTAACACAGGCATTACACTTGCGGAAATGAAATGTAACCTCCAGTGCTCAGAGTAATACCTCTTAAAAATGAGAAGAGAAACATCACTGCAGAAACAAAAGTGGCAGTGTGGGTGATGGCTACATGAAGTGGATCTATCATTTAGCACTTGTGTGTTCAGCTGAGCATGGTATGGGTGATAAACCATTATTTCTACACAGCAATAAATAAAAACTGCATCAGTGTTTTGGAGAGCTTAGATGCAACTCAACCCCTTATACACCCACACCCCCTTACATCCCAACTCCCAAAAAGTGGAAAGAAAGAGAGACCTCGTTTGGTAAAACAGGCTTCTAGTGGATTCTGTTTGTCTGCTGAAAAGCTTTAAAACACAAAGCAATACTAAATCCTTTCTTTCTGACTTGAAAAGCTGCCAAATCAAAGCATGTCTAATCAGGGTTTGGACTGGCTGCTTGGATTAGAAAGATGAATTAAACTGAGGTATTACAACTTTAGTCGAACATTAGTTGATAGAGTTATTGTACGCTAGGTACGCATGTGGTTATACAAAATGTCCATGTTTCTCATTTTCTTAATTGAGTCTTCGAATAAAGCACACATAGTACGGAATGGAAAAGAAAAGAATTTCAGTTTTGAATGAGTGTGTGATGTACAACCGGAGAGGGCGTCAAGACGGACGCTGAGTTGGTGGGAGTTGATGATGTTGCGGCTCGTGTAGTGTGAAATGAGAACTTTTTAAGCATGCTTCATTATAATATGAAGTTAGACCTTCTTCATCTATCTAATTAACATTTTTTTTCTAACAGAATTCAGTGCCAACAATTCAGAAGTGAATTGGAGTTCTTTTTTTTCCTCGATATCAGGTAAGTTTAAAACACCTGCCTTGCTGATAAACACAATATAAGAACGTTAAACTTTCAGTTGGGCTGGAACGTTATAACAATGTATATATATAGTTTACATCAAAAGTTTACATTATTGGATACATACACACACACATATATATATATATATATATATATATATATGCATTTATGTCCATCCCAAATTTTTTTAATATAATCTAACAACCTCTGACTAGTGTTAACGAAGCTTTAAAATTTGTTATTGTTATCTTAAGCTTTGAAATAAAGTTATCTCTAAAGCGGCCTCTTAACAACTTGGGTTATTCATATTGTTTTGACAACAGTGATATATGACAATGCTTGAACCGTGGAAATTGCCAAGCCTCCTCCTGTTGGCGGAAAACCTTGAACATAAAGTGAAAAAGTAAATAAATAAACAAACATAGGACTGTGTTGTAAATATTTATTTATATTATTATACGGTTATCCAGGTAGTGATGTGATTTATAGTTTTTATGATTTTTTTTTTTTTATTGAAATGCATGATGGATTGTTCAGTTCTTTAAACAGTGGCTAAAGTAGAAGAAAAAAAAATGTCCATGCTGTCTATCATTGTTTTATACTCTTAATTTCAGTTAATAAACTTTATGGACTTCAGCTATTTTTATTCCTGGAATTCTGTTGTGAAGAATTTCACAATTCACTATTTCAATTCACTATTTTTTCCCAAAAGAAACATTTTTTATATTTTTTACCAGTATGTCGAAGTCTGCCATACCCTGCTCACATAATTCATTGTTTACCCACCTATTCAGTGGTATTTATTGCTGATTATAATACCAGACTTGCAAAATATTTCGAGCTCCCCCCTCCCAAAAAAACACACTTGAGTTTGCTAGTAAGTTATCATAAAAATCAGAAGCAAACATCTTTTTTTCTTAAATGAAATAAAATGAGTTGACTGACATGAATCTGCAATGAGTTGTGCTATGAATTGAATGACTTCACCTTAATAAGCACTAACATGACAGTTAACTGTTCATTTTCTACATACTGTACACTGTATAGCAATAAAGTTTCGTGTGCAACCTTTTAATCACGTTTTTCTATAATCTAGTATGACACAGTAAAGTAACAAGAAAAAAAGCCTACCATGGTTTTATTTTATCCTGCCGTATTATCCTACCATACTGCTTTACCTCGTGCTGGGCACACATCATCATTCATTTGGATAACTTGTATAGTGTATGTGATTTGAAATCTTTCCCAATCGAGATTCTAAATGTTCATATATCTGCATGTGTAATTTTTTTTTTTTTACAACATAAGTATTAAGATAAACAGGCAGCACTTGGCTGAAAGCTGATACGCTAGCGAAAGTTTCAAATATCACTTCAGAGATATGGAATTTGTACTGGATTTAAAGAGTCAGATAATCAGGTTCATTTGAAATATAACGCTGCACTAAGCAGTAATTCGCCAGTTAGAATTATGTAATTTCCGACTTCAGACCATTTGACTGATGAAGTGGGAAACTGGCCGCACTCTTGATGTTTGCAACATGCTACGCTAACTCGAATGAGTGATGTACATTTTCTCTTTCAAACAATGGACTGTATAGTCAAGATTTTAGATTAAACAAAAATATATATCTGTTTATTGAGTAATCTAAATCTAATACTTATATATATATATATATATATATATATATATATATACAGTATAACACACTTGAAGATAAGTTTTATCTTGTTTATTTCTGATGCTCTGCGCAGCCATGTTGTTTTAATACCACTCCATACCTTGGGGAAGAAACTCACCGTCCCCATGTTATCAGCCAGATAAGAACAGTTCACTGAGTTGTGTAGAAAATGGTAACAGTGCCATTTAACAAACACTGCAAATAATGTTTATTATTTAAATATCCCTTCACTTAAATGAACCACTATAGATTTGCTATTTCTTAAATATTTTTAAAATGCTGTTACTATTCCTGCACAACTTGGTACACCTAGATACCAAGACGTACATAAAAAAACATATGTGCATTTATGTGCATTCCTTATGTGTATGGCCAGCTTGCTGCTTGAACAGGATTATATGTTTAGAAGTTCAAATTCATAACCACTGAAACCAAGATACATACCAAACCATATACAGTGCATCTGGAAAAATTTTAAATGTATTTTCTATCATTATTGAATAAAAACAAATAAAGTTTCATATATTCTAGATTCAAGCCTTTTTGTTTTCATTTTAATGATTATAGCTGACAGTTATGAAAGTCCAAAATCTAGTATCAATCAACATATTTACAATACAGAAATTCTGAAAAAGTATGTTCATTTATGCACTCAATAATTCTTGAGTTTAGCACAAATTACTGCATTTATGAAGCAGGGCATTGAGCTTATCACCTTGTGGTACTGCTAAGGTGTTATTGAAGACCAGGTTGCTTTCATAGCAGCCTTTAGTCCATCTGTATCAATGAGTCAGGTGTTTCCTCTTGACAATACCCCTATTGAGTTTAGGTCAGGTGGGTTGGCTGGCCAAACAAGCACAGTAATATTATGGTCAGTAAACCAGTTACTGGTAGCTTACTGTGGGCAAGATGCTAATGACATGGTACCCCAGATCCAACTGGGGGAATTCTGTGCCTCTTCAGCAATGCAACATTTACTTTCATCTGAAAAGAGAACTGAGCAAATGGCCCAGTTCTTTGTCTCCTTAGCCCAGGTAACACACTGCTGATGGTTGGCTCTGGTTCAGGAGTGGCTTGATATTAGGAATGCAAAAGTTGTAGCCCTTTTTCTGAAGTTGTCTGTGCATGGTGGCTCTTGATACACAAGTCCAGCCTCAATTCACTTCTTATAAAGCTCTTGAATCACCTTTGCTTGACAGTTTTCTTAAGGCTTTGGTTATCCCTGTTGCTTCTGCATCTTTTCCTATAACACTTTTACCTTCCAATCATCTTTCAATGAATATATTTGATGCAGCACCTTCTGTGGCTTACCCTGCTTGTCGAAGGTGTCGATGATCATTTGCTGGACAACCGCCAACAAAAGTCAGCAGGCTTGTCCATGTGTGTACTGAGCTAGACCAACAGACACATGGTATTTATACTGTATGAATAGTGATTTATTTAAATGGAAATTGAATATTATAATATTTTAATATATTGAATGCATTATTTTCATGAACTGTAAGCCATAAACATCAATGAATCTAGTTTCACTTTTTGTATTAAATCACAAAAGAAAAAAAAACCTTTTTCATGATATTCTAATTTTTAAGATGCGCTGTATATATCTCAACATATATACCTTCTACTGTTTCTCATCATAAGATTACAAGGTACAAACCAACATTAGCGGCTGCTACACACCCACATGCGAGAATTACCGTCGGGTTAAACTCATACCAGTGTAAAAAAATTTAAATTTGAATACTAAAAATGTGGAATGCTAAAATGAATAGCAACACTATTCCAGATGTCAATCTTTCCATTCTACATTGCATGTTGAAATTATTTCATATTAGAAATGGCCCTCTGTGTGTTCAATAGAGCACATCAAATAAACCAAAACCAAAAATGGTACAAATCAGGTATTTTAATAGCGTGTATGTCTGCAGGGGCGCATGAAGATCTCATCCCTGCATGCCATTCTGCTAGCTCATTCTCTGTTGATGGGAAGAGACCGTGTTTCTCACACTCCCCTGTGAGGCTAATTCTACACTGATGAACCATTTCATGCTTGTAACCAGACCCTTTGAACCAAGAGCTCACGATCCTCTAGGCTGAATCTCTGTGTGTGTGCATGTGTGTATGTAGATCCATCCCACACACTTCATGAGTTTTCCCATTATGTATAGCATATTTATATAGACAATGAATTTTAAAGATAAACAAAAAAACGATTACTAAATCAAATTGATTTTAATACCAAAAACTAACCAAACATGATTGTGTGAGTGTTATGAAGAAGTAAGAGCACTGTGCTCTGGCTTATATGCCGTTTATGGTAAGATGGTGGTGTTTAAAGACTGTGGACGAAGAGTGGGCGTCAAGCCCAGACTGGATCACACCGGCAATGCCAGCTGCTGGTGTGTATGTGTGAGAATGTGTGTGATCTCACCTCATCTCTTCCATTTCCCACCATCAGATATGACTGAGCTCATGGCTGAATGAGAAAAGTGGGGGTGAACTACAGGGCACAATTGCTACAAATTCCTCATTAGTTTAGAGATTTTTTTTCTGTTCTAGGACCAGCTTCTGAGTAGAACTGATCAAAAAAGGCAGCAAAAAATATGCTTTGGTAAGCAGAATATAAATGGGGAGAGCTTTGAACAATAAAAGTCTTATTTGTAAAGATCAGGCATTTTCATGTCCATTCATGAATATTATTATCTTTACTATATCATTTTATGTCCTGATCAAGTATCCTTTTATGTCAAGTCACTGTGAGAGATAACATTTAAAACACTATCTAGGACATGTTTTGAAGAAACATGAGTAGTTGTGACTGGATATAAACCAAGACAAGAAAAAATAGCTTTTCAATAGACATTACATCTTACCTATTTCCTAAAACTGCTCGGTTAAACTAATAGCGTTTATGCAAACTCAGGCTGATACATCCAGGCATAGTGCGTGACAAAGTATGAGGATGTCAGACGGTGACTAGTGATAAAAACAAATTTAAGAAAATATTACTTGCCAAGTAAATAGTTTTCTTCCAAAATAAAATAAAGTTGACATCAGGATGAAGTGCACAGCAAACCTGTTTTAAAGGCAGAAGGTGACCCATACACACAGCCAAGAGTCATACTATTAAACAGGCATCTCCTTGAATGCAATCACAAAGACAATAAAATATGTTATAAAGACAACTAAGACAACGATATACAAAAATAATCAATTGTCTGTTTTATAAAACTGAAATTCTAAATCTGTATATGGATGGTGTGACAGCAAAATGAAATGAATTAAATTTTTGGACCTTCACTCGAAGCTTCTAAAAGAAGGTTAAATAGTGGTTTTCAAATATTAAACATTTTGTGTTATTCTCTTGGAAGCTTTGAACTTCCATGTTTTAGACAAAACACAACAGGTAGGTCCCAGACTTTCCATCAAAAAGCAGGCACACTCTAACAAGCCAATCACATTGCTTCTTTCTGTCACATGATCAGTAAACTTAAACTATGAGCAGCAGTTACCAGGAGTGAGATAAATGAATTTTCAGGGAATGTTGAAGCCAAAAAAAGGACATTTACATTCTGTTGCTGCCATTGCCAGCACTAATGGAGTACAAGTTTAACATCTGCAATATGTTCTTTTAAATAAAACATTATCCAATTTGGATGTTGTTTGAACAGCATGTTATATATGAACAAAGTTATATTCACTGTGGTAGAGTTAGTGTCTAGTGCAACCTTCTTTTTTGCTTCCAAATACATAATTGTTTTTTTTTTTTCCCTCTTGCTTCTATCAACGGCTATTTTCTATTTCAAATTAAGCTAGATACAACTTTACAGCACTTTTAAGATGTGCAAAGTTTGCGTCAGATGCAGTCGCTGTGTGTGTGGGAAGATGTTTGATTCTGTGTCTGCTTTTGTTTGCTACTCTTCTAAACTACATACAGTATGTTATAATTTTATTGGACCAGAAAATGCACAAACGTATGGAATGAGGTCACTGTCAAAAATATTTGTGCGTAAAAAAAAAAGATTTGTGTGTAATTCTGTCTTTTGTCTGAGTTGGACTCCAAAATCTACAGCCACGACAGCTTACAGATACAAGATTTCGTGTGTTTGTTACAATACAACTCAAAATAAATATACGACTCTGACCGTTTACAGACGTGTTACACGGACGAATTGCGAAATCACGCCCATGAAGGCTGAGTGTTAAACCACTGTCAAAAATACGTCATCAAGGCCACATGCACAGGCATTACTATTCGAGGGAAGAGGAATCGATTCGGCGCATGCGTCCCGCCACCATTTTAAACTCCTAAAATCTTACCTACTATTGTTAAAACATCGCTGTAATTTTACTTCTCTTAAACATGTCAGACTTTACAATACTTGCACGATATTAATACTACTGTATTATTCATATGTATATTTATTCTTTAATTGTACACCACAATTGCTTGTGTATTATAATTATAAGAATTTCACTCACATGTACTGTACCAGTGTACCAGTATATCCTTACAATCCATACAAACGTAAGTTAAACGGCACAAAAGTAAAGTATAATAAGGTGCTATGGCCAACTACACTAATGAAACTAAAAGTGGTAGAGGAGGCTGACGATGCTGTAAACTGAGGTTTTTGTGTTGTTTAAAATGTTTTTCATGCTCTCTTCCAAAATATTTGAAATTAAAAAGGTAGCAAAACTTTTCTTTGATCTAGTTTGCTTCCACTACTTTCTGTTTTACTCAATACAAAATTACAATCAAACAATGATTAAAGCTCAACCAACAGATTACTCATTGTGTCAAATCTATTTGAGATGGAATTATAGCGTTTTGCAACATCACACAAAATTCACACTTATAAAACACCAAAACATTGTGGTATAATATTTTGCCATTTGGTGCTTTTTAGTTTCCTCGTGACTCACAGAAAACATGAACAACAACAAAAAATCTATTATTTAGCAATACTTCTTTCTCCATTTAATAAAAAAGACCATTTATCAAAAAAGCAAAAATTTTATTTTGCTCTCAAACTGTTCATTTTAATGTAGATCACTGGGTAGAATGTACACCAATGATACACCCTATGCACTGAAGAAACAGTATTTAGTTTCCATGAAGATGCATTATGTGGATCGTGTAAAAAAAATATTAGCAATGTAGAAATAAAAACAATTAATTAAAATGGCTAAAGATTGTTCTGCTATACTACATGTTTGACCAATCTATGTTTCTGTTCATTATGCTTCTTAATCAAACAATAAGAGAAACCAAATCCAGCATGGGTTCTTGGTTACGTTTCGGGTCACTTGGCAGTGAAAACAATAACAAAATGCAGAATCACGGTTAATTAACCAAGCCATGCCGTGTTGTTTGGTAGGGGAACAAAAAGTGCAATTAGACCAGGGTTTTTCAGATCCCAGGGGGCATGGATTTAAAAGCTGGATTAAGCAGCTTTAAAATACAAGCGTTCAATAACTAATTCCTGTTAGAACCGGGTTCTGACACTTACTCTGTCTTTCCAAAAAATGGACTTTTATTCATCTGGCAGGTGCTTTAATCCAAAAAATAGCAATCCTATCCAAATGACTTATCAGATTACAATCTGAGCATACTGATGAGCATTGGAGGGTTAAGAGACTTTCTTATAGGCCCATTAGCAGCTCTTTAGCAGGGACACAGTTCAAAAATCTTCTAGTCATTAGAAAAGAGCTTTAAACACTTTTAAAGAAGTTTTATTCCATAGCGTTTCTGTTATAGATTTAATGACAGGACCTAACATATATAAGCCTAAAAGCCTAAAACAAAGCTATGCCTTGTAAAACTTCAGTAGCTGTGGACCAACACTACAAATTAGGTATGACTATGAGCCAAGTCTTTCAGATCAACTCCATTAGAGACTCAACAACTATCCATGTTGAGAAGATTTACTACACACACACGTTCTTATGGAAGTATGTACAGTAAAAAAAATAAAAAAAAAAAATATATATATATATATATATATATATATATATATATATATATATATACTGTATATATACACATTACTATACTATACTACTAATATACTATTATATATACACACTATATACACACAAACACACAATATATACTGTATATACATATATATGTTGTACATAGACACATACAGTACATACACACTGATCAGCTATAGCATTAAAACATGGGCATGAGATCAGACTTGTTGATCTGGCGCCTTCCACGGGTGCTTGATCGGATTGGGATCTGGGGAGTTTGAAAGCTGGGTTGGCCGCCTTTGGCTCTTTGTCTAGTGGGCCGTGTGCTCAGAGGACTGTGGTGCACGGGGTGTTCTGGTGCCTTTCTACCATGGGCAATATTGACTTTTTTTTGCAATTGTAATATATTGTCTGTATATTATATTGACTTACATGTCAGACTGGTCTTTGGTCATCTGGACACAGGTGAGCTTTGGGTTCCCATGATCCTATCACCATTTTGCTGGTGTATATTTGGTGATCAATGTTGTTCAGTTCACCTGGTGGTGGGGTTGATGTTTATGGCTGATCAGTGTGTGTATTTATATTTACCACATATTCAGTACCAGTCAAAATTTTGGACACATTCTCCTTCAGTAGTTTTTCTTTATTTTTGTTATTTTTAATATTGTACATTAATATTGGAAACATCCAAAGTACAGAAGAACACTTCTGCAATTATGTAGTGAACAAAAATTGTTAAACAACCCTGAATATGTTTTATATTTTAGATTGTCCAAAGGACTTACATTTAGCTTTGATGACAGCTTGGCACACTCATGGCATTCTCTCATCAGATTCATGAGGTAGTCACCTGGAATGGTTTTCAAATCACAGGTGTTCCTTGTCAACAGTTAATTTGTTTGTTTTCTTGCCTTCTTAACATGCTTTAGACCATCAGCTGTCTTGTGTAGAGGAAGAGTGGGTAAAGTGTCAATACCCCTATTAGTTCTACTACAACTACTGTAAAAATCCATATTGTGAAAAGAAACACTCAGTTAGGGCTGAAACAATACGAGTAACGCGATTACAAAAAATGATCGAGGCAAAATCTTCTGGCTCGAAGCTTCTTTTAATTAATTTGAAATGCTTGCATTATGTTTTTGCGCAATTATTTGTTGACAGCGCGCTTCTGACAAAATGCACTTCCAGATGCAAGCCGCCAGTAAACACCAACGAAGAAGAAGTGCTTACGTCAGCCACAAGGCGGAACGAAACACAAACAATTAGCTGTGTATCGATTGGAGAAAGCGTTTTGTTGCGGGCTGCAAAATGGAAGGAAGTGATAAAAATATCAGCGAGCCAAGAGACGAAGAAACCAGCAAGAGAAAACGAAATAAATTGTCAGTAAAGGTTTATATGTTATGCCTGAGCTGTAGATCTTGAAACTTTTAGTTCTGAAAGTTTAGTTGCACACCTTAGTGTTTTTGTATAATTATTTTTTTAATGTGTGCCTTAGTTTTTTTTTAAACTTAAAGTCATTTGAAATAAAATTTGAAAATCTTTTAGTTTTTGCATCTAAGAAAAGGCTTTAAAATAAGAATGTATGTCACTGTAATGCACTTAATTAATCAGTCAACTTAATTAAACTCAGTCAACTTTAATACCCCCATCTAACCTACGCGGTTTCGCGCGGAGCCCGGAAGTACGGTTTATCATAATTTACCACGAGTTTTGGCACAGCGATTACGTTTCCATCTTTTTGCGGAAATTTTTTTTTTATAATTTTTTTTTATTATTATTTTACATGTTAAAAAGTTTAACTTAACTGCAGAACTTTGCGGAACGTCGACTGGCAATCACGGCGAAATCTCAAGAATTTTAAATGTATCCTTATGTGCAGTCGCCAAAACCATCAAATGCTACGATGAAACTAGCTGTCATAAAGACTGTTCCAAGAAAAGAAAACCAAGAGCTACCTCTGCTGCAGAGGATAAGTTAGAATTACCAGCCTCAAAAATCACCGATTTACAGCACCTGGCCCACATGCCGTAAATGCTTCTCGGCGTTTAAGCAGCAGACATACGGCATTTTAACATCCACAGTTCAGAGGAGACTGTGTGTGGCAGGCCTTCATGGTCAAATTGCAGCAAAGACAACATTACCACAGCATTTTGCAGTGACATGCCATCTCTTCTGGCTTGCACTTAGTGGGACCTTAATTTGTTTTCCAACAGGACAATGACCCCAAACACACCTCTGGGTTATGTAAGAGCTATTTGTTCAAAAAGGAAAGTGATGGAGTGCTGCATTAGATGACATGACCTCCGCAATTACCCACTCTAAATCCAGTTGAGATGGTTTGAGATGTGTTGGACAGAAGGAAAGCAGCCAACAAGCACTCTGGGAACTCCTTTGTGTACAGTACCAGTCAGAAGTTTGGACACAAGTTTGGATTTCTTTTCTACATTCTAGAGTACTGGATTTCTTTTTAAAACTATGAAATAATACATATGGCATTAGTTATTTAAGTGAAAACAATAACTGTTGTCATCAGTTGTCATTTTAAGACACACACACACACACACACACACACACAAATCCACTGGCCAGTAAACTACGAGTATTACGAGCCATGGCACAAAGCGAAAATCATTTAAAGCTGGTTTCTTGAACATGACAACGAGTTCACTGTACTCAAATGTCCTCAACAATCATCAAAACTCAATGTCGTACAGGACGTTTGAGATGTGTTGCAACGGGAGATTTGCATCCTGGATGTGCAGCCGACAAATCTGTAGCAACTGCATCATAATATCATGACAATATGGACCAAAACCTCTAAGGAATGTTTCCAGCACCTTGCTGAATCTCTGCCACAAAGACAGTCCCAAAGGCAATAGGGGGTCCAATCAAGTAGCTTGCTTTTATTAGATAGGAAGTGTTAGTCATCACCCACTAAGATCTGCTTATTTAGAGTGATATAATCTGTAAATGAAAAAAATGAAAAAAAAAAAAAAAAAACAAGTTGGGCAGGTACAAGTTTAGTCGTTGCCGTATGAAACAGAAACAAAAGTAAGAAATAAACATTGTACACACCTTCATGCTGTCAAGCTTCAAGCTTAGTTTAGATAGACTATAAACTGACATTTATTACTAATTAATTCTGATCATTTTGTTAATAATGAAAAAAAAACAAGTGAGAATTTGACAGATTGGTGCAATTTAGTATACGTGCTTACACTAATATAAAAAATAGAACGTTGCCCATCTTATCTTTACCATGGTTCTTATTTTTTGCCGAGCTTGTGATATGATGCATTACTCACTGAAGCTGTTAAGAGTGATGTAGTATGTCAAGATAAAACATCAGTTGTTGAGTGTGCAATTTTAGTTGCATCCTTTACTTCAATGTAAAACTGACTCACTTTGAATTAAACAACTCTGAGCGTGCAGAAGATCAACGGATCCTAAAATGACAGCAATTTACCGAACGGCAGTAAAAGGGAAGGTAAAGTATAGCCTGGTCTGTACTGAGCCATTCTGTTAGAGAAATGGAAAATAAGAGGCTTACAAACAAGAAGTCCACTGTTTTATAGGTACAAATAACACCAAGTTGACTTGTTCTTACCTTGTTCTTACTTTTGTATAAGACGTTGAGTTGTTTAAAAAAAAAATGGTCAACTAAAAAACTACTTGACTGTGACTGTGAGTAATGAGCATATTATGACATTAATGACAATATGGAGATAGGAATGAGGGGGAAAAAGGGTAGAGACTGAAGGTGAATGAGGTCATTCTAAGCTTTGCATTATTGAGAAATCATTCATCGGCACTTTATGCCTCTGATAAGAAAACAGACGGCATTTCTAGCTATTCCATGACCAAAAAAAAGCTTGAAAAATAAACAACCTTGACAAAAAAGATTATTTTTTTAACATGTGTGTTATGGTGTGTATATGGTCTAAAAATCTGTAAGAGAAAGTTACATGCACAGATGGCCTATGCTTGGGCTGGATGCCCCTCACTGTCCAGTGAGTAAGAGCAATTGGTGCCACTCCCAGTCCTTGTCACACACACACATCCGTGCAGAAACAAAGAACAAGAGAGCAGCCTCGAAAAACCTCTTTCTCATGACAGCATTTTATTTATATTATCATTTAATGAGGTTAATCCCACCCAACAGACAGTTTCTCTAATATAGTAAGGCTTTGCAGCTTTGGTCAGAGATCTAGGGTCTCGGTTTTAAGGCACATGGTACATGGTGCCAGGGGCAAACAGACACAGAACCCTCAGACATCCCTGAATGGGACCTACTGTCTGGCTCTTTTGTTTCAGCACCAGAACTAATGAGCGCATTAAAAAGGAGCTTTCTATCATCTTCTGCGCGCGCACACAAATACACAAGCATGCTGGATGAATCCAGAACCGGGAAGCAGCAGATGGACAGTGGTAACTTTAGGACTAGTACTCGGGCACTCATAGATTAGTATTTCCAGATAGTCTAAGCATATAAAGAGACAGTCTGATGAATAATGAAAGCATTTGTTGTTCCTAAACCAGTATGCAGAACAAAAAACTAAACGCATATGCTGTCTCAAAAGATTTTTTGTTTTAATCTTTTTGTACCCACCCATCCATCCATCATTCCATTCATTTTCGCTGACATCTCTAAGAGACAGTGGGCCACAATGACCCATCATTTTGAATTAAAGGTCATTTTTTTTAGGGAAGTTTCCCTGACCTCTGGCAACCTACAGGTGCACATACACTCGCACGCCCAATCATACATTACTGCCAATTCGAAAACACTGATCAGCCTACAACACATGTCATTGAATTGTCTGGAAACCCATCAAACACAGGGAGACCACACAAGCTTCTCACACAGAATGGAGATGAGATTCAAACCTCCATTCCTGCAGGTACAAGGCAATCATGATAACGAATATGCCACGTTCATCGCCGCCTTCTTGTTGGTATCTTATAAGTACAATATACAATATGAGAGGAGGCAGCATGAGGCTGGAAGCTTTGGGAGTTCATTGCTGGATGTTCAGCATCATCCAAGCAACTGGACTTTTGGAAATATCTAGAAGACGAAACTTTCTTTCCTTTTATTTTTATTTGTGGTACAAGTTTCAGAATCCTGTATATTCATGTGAGTGGAAGTAAAGTTTGACACACTGTAGGACATCACTCATGCTTTAGAATAGCAGAAGTGTTGACTTTGGTAATGGGGAATAATAAAAATGGAAAGCCTTTACACAACAAAACCTGGCGTTGGGGAGCAGTCACACACGGCGAGATGCATTGTTTTCATTTCAATCACGGCGTGAACACTTCCCAGGTCTACCAGAGACCATAAACTTGGATATGTAAGACCATGTTTATGTCTACTGTCCCAGAAGCACCAAATGGGCATTAATATGGCACAATAAACAAATAGGAAGCCGCCCAACGTGGCAGTAATACACGCGCGCATGTGACACTTCACGCGCAGCCTGTCCTAATGATGCACGCGACTGATGCACGAGACCAACTCGCAAAACAAAGCTTTAAAAAAGACGTGTATGAACCGCGCGCCTTTGCTACTTTCTGTTTTAAAAAAGCGCGCAATTCTATCATTTCAGTTACACACACACACACACACACACATATACACGCCCCACTCTACTCACCTTGGCTGAAGCGGCACAAACACCTCCAAATAGCGGCTTGGTTCAAAAAATACAAAGAAGCAAAACAAACAAAGCGAGAAATAAATTCCCCCAAAAATGTCGCCAAAAAAAAAAGTTCACATGTTACTTTAGCAGGGAGAGAAGCAGCACTGGGCACAGAGCGCACTCACAGCCTGATCCTCCCATTCAGCAAGAACAAAAAAGCATCGAGGCAGAATAACAGTCAGTTTTTCTCTCTCCACGCCCAGGTAGCGGGTCACATGACGCGTCCAGGTGTGCTCGCTGCCTGTGTGTGTGTGTGTGTGTGAGTGCGTAAGTGAGAGTGAGTGTGTGAGAGAGTGTGTGTATACCGACGGAGGCGAGACCTGCTCGCATCCACATCCGGGCTACCCGCCGTTAACGTAGCCTATACGGAGGCGAAGTGTTGCCTGCTGCTCTGAAAACAAGACGGTGGGGGCAGAGGGAGAGGGAGGGAGAGAACGTGTGTGTGTGTGTGTGTGTGTGTGTGTGAAATGGAGGGAAAGAGACAGAGAGTCTGAGAGAGAGAGAGAGAGGGAGGGAGGGAGAGCGAGCAAGAGAGAATCTGAGAGTGAGTGAGTGAGAGAGAGGGAGTGTGTGAAAGGTTGGGTGAAAAAGAGATGGAGCTAGGGACAGTGAAGGAAGGAGAGTAAAAAGAGTGCGACAGTAAAGTCTGATCTAGAGATAAAGGGAGGGAGAAATAGATGAGTAAGAAGATAGTGAGGGAGAGAAAATCTGAGAGGGTGTGAGAGAGAGGGGTTAAGTAAGATGGAAAGAGAGAGAGAGAGAGAGAGTGCAAAGGAGGGAGAGAAAGAGAGTCTGAGAGTGAGTGAGCTTGAGGTGGAGAGAGAGGGTATGTGAGCGGGAGAGTGAGAGCGAGTGAGTGAAGCGTAAAAAAGGAAGAAGAGGAAGAGAGAAAGAAAGTCTGAGAGAGAGGGAGAACGAGTGCGTGAGATGAAGGGAGGGAGAGATAGATGAGTGAGAAGGAAGGGGAGAAAGTCCGAGAAGGCATAAGAGAGAGGGAGTGTGTATGATGAAAAGAGAGAGAGAGGGCTAGGAGCTGTTCTCTTCTCTCTTCTCTCCGTGGTGAAGAGTGCCGGGAGAGATGTAACCGATGGAAAAGGCAAACAAATTACGCTTTACCATAAAAACATACGAATAAGCTCTCCTTTAACTCTCACTGCTCTGGAGGAGCCTCTGAGTAGCCTTGAAGCTTTTAGGCCATTGCTCTTTTAATCTCATTCCTTTACAGTACTTCTTCTAAAGTCACAGAATTATTTGCACACACATAAAATAAGATTAGTCTTTTAGATTTAAATTTCTGGGTCATTCTTAAATCGTACCAATCGTGTTAAAACTGACTAATCATCCATCCATCCATTCATCTTCAGTAAGCGGTTCATTCTGGTCAGGGTCTCCTGGTAAGACTCCGGGGATGATCTAATCAATGAATTGTTGATCTGAGTTTCATTTTAATTCGTGTCATGTTGCATGACTTCATTTTAAGCCTGTCTTAACAAATCAGCCATTTAAACCTGAACCTCTGATTAAAATATTGACTTGGCATTATTTCTGATTATCCGGCGTGAAGGATTTGCCCATGAGATGTTTTTAAAGTAGAAAACTTAAATGTGCTTTCATAAGCCATGGTTTTCTTTAAAAAAATTTAAGCCACAGTACATCATTTATAAATGTGGAACTAATCCTTAACTAATAGTACTTTTAAAATAGAAATAAATGTAATACACCCACATTTATTCAACCCATGCTTGATCTTAATTATATGTTATATGATTTGACCTAGATCCTCTATAGCAAATTTCCTTGGCTGCTATGATAAGCAAGTGTCTCACCAAGACTTTTTTCACTCTTTAATAGTGTACAGTGAGCCAAATTGAATCTGCTGCCTCAGTCACCTGTCAGAATTTAACAGCCTGGGAGGGATCCGTCGAACCCTAATGGGACAGTGAGAAGTTGATCTCTGTGAGTCATGAGCAATATATTGCACTACTCTTTGCCCCACAGTGTGGCTGTAAATATGAAGTTTGCAATCAATATTTTTTGGCACAAATGTATATCACTCGCTGAGTCCATGCTGTACTTATTGATTATGGCGCTACTTCTTTAGGAGTTATCACTCTGTCTCCTCCCTACACATTCATCCCCCAGTCTAACCACCCCAGTCTTCTACTGCTTCCTCTTATTCATTCTTTCCTCTAAAAGATTTAAAAGATTAGGACCCTGTGATGTTCAGAACCCTAAAGATATCTTTTGCATTTACAGTAGCTTTTATTCATTTTACCTCAATTTAGTCTCTTTTTCTCCCTTGCATTTGCATGAAATAATAAAAAGTCGAAATACAATCAGTTCTTATGATTTTTAGAAATTTTCACTGACTTTCTAGACTCAGGTCCGTTTCAAAACCTGGAATTTTTAACCAAGAATATGCTCCAGAATATAGAGGAAAGCCTTTTCAGAAGAGTAGAGCTTATTATAAAAACAAAGGGAGTTTGCAACATTCAGTTAGTAGATTCACATTGCACCTGTTACAGCACAATGTGTGTCTCGCTCTTTGCCTAGTATTGATATCACAATACCATTACAAAACATATTGTTTTACATATTTTAAATTACAATATTATTGAATTGCCAAAAACGTATAAGTATGTATAGTGCAAGTATTATTATTATTGTCATTATTTGTTACATCAATCTCTATTAAGACTAGAGTAAGGCATATAACTTTCTGCCTGAGAATTCGGGCACCTTTAGAAAAGCCTGCTATAGTAGGAGAACAGCATGCCAGCAGGCATTCATCTGAACTGACAGTGTCCTGGTGCCTGGTTGTACACAGTGTTACTATGGGCTGGGGTAAGTAATTTATGGTTATGCAAATTCAGCTGTCTGGAAAGAGATGGGTACTGCCCCAAGAAGACTGACAGGCCTGAGTCAGGTTCATTGTGCTGAAGCAGCTGGAAACAAGCTGACAAGAGGGATGGACTGATAAAGAGAGAGATGAGGGAGGGGGTCTTTTTTGGGAACAGCACCATACAGTATGTAAGTCACTGTGTATATACTGTGTACGGTTATTCATGATCAGAGAAACAAGGAAGTATTTCCTTCAGGATAAGTAATAAGATCAAAAAGAAAGGAAACAAGGCCAGTCAAGATTGTGTATTGTTCAACATATGACATCCTTCAGAGACAGAAAGACGCATATCCATTTGGGAAGGGCGAAGTAAGCCTGTGTCCTCAGGATAGCAGGACAGAATCTATCAGCACATATTAAAACACTTTTTTTCCCCTCCTTCACATTTAAACACATTTTCTATTTTAATCTGATGCTGTATCAGCATGGTTTGGCTGGTCTTGCCCAATCACATCATGACCTTGATACTTGGAAATTCGACTCCTGTGATACCTCCGGCCACAGTGAACTGGCAGCCTCTAGTATGCCAAAAGCACAGTATAGTGTGAGCACCCCCTACTGTTTATATAGCTTGAACTCCACAGCCAGTTATGTAACTTGATTCGAAGTTTATTTCATCTGGTTGTTTGTGGTAGAAGGAATTTTAGTAAACTATTGTTTTACCACATGGTTTACTTCAGGCTTCATATTTTTCCAAACATTGAATCTCACTCTTCACCTGGCATACTTTTTAAGTGGAAGAGTTGTGATCGGTGCTCCAGATAGGTGTTATTTCTGTGATGCTTTGAAATTGGAGGCAAGCTTTGACACCAGATGGAGAACTGACACAGAAAAGGCTGCCATGGCAGGAGGGGAATGGAGCTGAGAAAACACATCACACACTCAGAGGTAAGTTATTTCAGGCATGAATACTATTAAGTGCAGGCCTGGAATCATTGCACAAGCCATTGGAGCGCAGCACTGATTTTTCCCTCTGACTTATGACTCTTGAAGTGCCTGTGGTGGACTAACTTCACGCTTTGATAAAGCTCTGGGATCTAGCTAGTTGATACTTATAGGATGACAGTAAAAATATTCACTGAGATCTGTCTGTAAATCCTATACATCACAGATATGCTAAAGGTTCTGTTTTTTGGAGCCTGAAATCAGTGTCAGTTTTGATGCTCAGATGTAGAATTTAAATGTAGAGTTTAGTGCATGCATGCATGATGAACAGGCTACAGGGCTTTTGTTTACCCATGACAGCATCTGCTGTAGTACTTAGGAACAGCTGGCAACACTGACTCAGTCTCTTTTAACCAGTTCTTGTAAGAGAAAAACAAATTGCAATACTTGAAGAAGGAAAAAAAAAGCTTGTATACAATTTCACTGACTCCTGTACACACACCAAAAAAATCTCTGTGACAAAGGCTTATTTCCTTCATTTTATCTGTTGGTTCCTGACATAGGGGTGCAGAGAAGAAATTGAACGAAACCTGAAATCCATTTTGGTATTATTTTATTTTATCCGATCAGATAAAATGGTCTGTACCAATGTGCTATAAATAGTGAGGTTACCAAAAGTCTAAAGCAAGAAACATAATCTTAAAATAATATTAATTAACCTGTACTAATTAACCGGCCAGCAAGTCTGATGAAAATATTACATGTCTCAATCCCTTTCATCACCACCACACACCACACCTTTAAGTGCATTGACCCTTTAATCATTTATATTATATAATCATAATATTATATTTATGCAGCGAACTGTTATTTTTCTGGATTTCCACTGGTGTAAGAACTCTGCTATTATCTCAATCATCCTAAAGGTCTTGGTGCAAAAACTACGAACCAGCTGTACATTCCCACTGTAGGATATCTATTACTTATAACCTACAAGTCCCCTATGCAGACAGTACTGCTGTTTAGAAACCTGAGATTTAAAGTAAGTAGGTTTTGGAAGTGGATTTTTCAGGGCGATTTTCATGTTTCTGCTTGGCAGAATGCAAATCAAGGTTTCCTCTCTCTCTATCTCTCTCCCTCTCTCTCATGGCACAGTGGGTATTGCGTGGGTGCTGCCTGGGCTCTCATGCTGAAACAGTGCTGTGGCTCTGCCATCTGCCACGCTCTATTTTCATCCATGGGCTAAGAGTCAAAGGATACATGAAAGGGCCTTTTAATGGGTTTGATGAGTTCTGTTTACATGTAGAGTTTTCTACGTGTGCAAGCTGAAGCCGAAGCACATTACAGTAAATATGTTCCAACATTCGAATTTTGTTTTTGCTTAAAGTGATATATGTTTTTAGAATGATAAAGTTGAGCTTAAATGGATACCTTAAGGGTTTATTGGGTAACCAATTATTCTTAACTCTTGCATGGTTCTTTTTCTATATCTAAAACCTTGTTTCTTAGGGGGGATAAAATTTAAGAGCGGTTAAGGATTCTATATTTTTTATCTCCTTGTCACAACCTGCCAGGTTTTAAGGCAGGTTTAAGTGAAACAAGGAGTTTTGATTGTACGAGGGATGTAAAAAATAACTCAGCTGAATTACCTGTAATGTGCAAGTGGTGTTCTCTTTTCTGCAAGTCATTCATCAATTTTTTAAATTTTTTTTATAGATCAGGCATTCCACTAACCGTACGTTCACAAGGAAGACCGCAGTGGGTGCTGAGCCACCTCGACTGACATCATCATTCATGGATGTACGGCTTCCTAAAAATGTTTGCATCATTGCAATGTTTTACTGCTGCTGAGTCTCTCATCAACATCATGTGCTTGAAGTCTTTTGTAAATGTCGACTGGGTTTTTATGTCTTTTTTCACAAGTCCCGGTTTGACCCCTTGTAGTATAGTATTTTATCACTTATATCAGCTAAAAGAGTCAGACTGCTTGAATTAAACAGCCCTCGTATTTCAAATGGGGGAAAAAGTTATTATATGCAAAAGTACTGCTGTAAAACCCAGTTTCACATCATTACACATTTTATGCTCAGCTCTGCAAGAACAATGGCAATGCAAAACTTAATTTCTATTTAATTATATTTCAGTTCCATTATGTAACAAATAATATAGAGATATGGAGAAAACAGATTACCTGATTGCTACCACCAAAGTAAATGTACATGTAGGATGGTTAAACAAAACCTAACCATGTCTTGACACAATCCATTTGGTGGTTAATTGTCATGGAAAATGATTTGGTTTAAGAGATAAGGGGGAAAAAAACAAAAAACAAAAAGACTGCAAAGAGCTTCCAAACATCATCTGTCAAAAACTAAAACGATTTGATCGATTTCTGTGTGTAAATGGTACAGGAGATTTTCTTACAGCATGTACTACATTATGTAGACAGCTAGTCATTATTCACTGCACTGACAAATCACTCAGAAGCAACAACACTGTTACAGTAACTTATGTATCACAGTGAACACACCAGTCCTTTTTTTGCAATATGTGTTTTTAAAAATTTAGGGTGTCAGTCAGTGAGTCAGAGAGTGACATGACTAGAACATTCTGCAGTGTTCTTGTGGTTGACTTGTGTAGACTAGCAAACGTGAGTTAAATAAAACACTTCAAGCCAGTCTGTTTGAGAGAGATCAATAGTGGGATCATGTGATGTGCAAATTAGAAGGTCATTACTACCCTGAAGTATTTTCATTCCTCTTGTACCACAGCAAATACACAACCAATTTGCACATCTTTTAAAATAAAATGCCATATCAGCTATTTACTTCATAACCAGTCTCTTTTAATTTTCTTTGTCCTTCCAAAAAGGCTAAATACAGTATGCTTTTCATGAGAAACCCAACCGTATGAGGGGGTATCAAAAAGTTTTGAGATTCGTGCAGCACAGATCTGTTCGCTTTCACCATATGTCCTCCTTCAGACACCTTAAAACCTGGCAGTAGAATTCACTATGGACAGTCTGTCCCCTAGGGATGAATTCTTCATGCACAATACTGCAAATGTTGGGGAAAAAATTTTGAGCATGCACTTGCATTGCAGACCTGTCTCACCTTTTTCGGTCATGGAGATGATGGGCTCTTCCACTTTGAAGACTGCTGCTTTGCCTTAGGGTGGTACCCATACACCCAAGTTTCATTACTGGTAATGATTCTCAACATGAAAGACGGGTTCATCCACGGCACGTTGGCAGAGTTTTTGGCAGACTTCGACACAATGTTCCTTTTCCTTCCATGGTGCATGTTCAAGTCACACATAGGGATTGCCTGTACTGTTCTTTATGACACAACAACAATGGCAGAAATTTTGTACATTGTTCTCCGATGACCATCATGCACAAGAATGGTTTTGACATTTTCGGACGCTGGGCTGGTTTAAGGTCTTCCTGATCACTCGAAGAATGAGTGCCACTCAAAACACCTTTAGCGACTCATTCCAGCATTACTAACTATTATTAACTTGCTGAATAATGACAATCGTCTCTGGCACATTGATATATGAAGTTTGATGCTCGCTGTGACTTTGTGTCAGCCTTGTGCTGTGTTACAAAACTAGTCTCAAAACTTTTTGATACTACTGCAAATCAACAATAAGACCTGTTTATGTGAATCGTCCTTGCTCAAGGTCATAATGTTAGAATGAGCACGTTAACATAAGTCTGTAATTTGCTTTGCAGCTGGAACTATGGTTAGACCATTTAGAATTTAGAATACAGCATTGTTGTGGTAACAGCTTGGCTTATTCAAGTATTGATGCATATTTGAAACATAATCATATAAATAGCTATAAAAAGCTATATATAACTAGTTATACCTTATATATTAAATAGTAGGAGTGGTTTAAGCTAGTAAGCTGATAACTTTATAAATGCTGTAGACAGGTACTCAATTTGGATAGGCAGCTAGGAGGTTTTAATTTCTTAAAAATAATCTAATCTTAGACGATGTCCTTAACATTAGCTAGTATGGTAAACACACTGTAAATACAGTACAATACAATACAATTACAAGATTTTCTTACTCTCTCTCTCTCTCTCTCTCACTTTTTCATATTTGCTTCCAAATAGTCAGACTTCTGGTGTTTATTTTTTATTTAGTCCTGAATAATATTTTTTGTCTCTCATTTTCAGTCCAGTCCCTGTACATGACCAAATTTAGAAGAATGTTTTTTGTTTGTTAAACCACACAGTGATGAATCAATCAAGCATTAAAACGCCCTAACTTAAGGCACGAATAGTGAGAAACAGGTGTCGATGATAACAGATGATCAGGCAAGTGAATAGTATACTGGCGATGCTGTATGCTGTATGGTTGGAACAGATGAGAGGGGAAATAAGCTTGCTGCTGAGGTTGTTCCATAAACAACAAATATTTTTACATTCTACCTTTAGGCACTTTGCAGCCTGTTGCAGTAAAATATTTATTCCATTTATTGAATTTAATCTACTTAATTAAATTTAATTTAATTTGAAGACCTGAGGCGTGGCTCAAGACCTTTGCACTGTACTGTATATGTTTTTATATATTTTTTCACCCTCAGATGTTCAACAGCCACTAATCCAACAGGGTAAAGGGCTAATACATGCTTCCTATGAGTGAAGCCACAAACAGCATCTTTTTCATGCTGCTCATGATCATTCAGCATAACACACTCTGAGGAAAGTGTTATCTGCCTTCTAGTGTCACCTGTGACTGACAGAAGAGCGAGTAGGCCTCTCCAAACACAGAATGCATGGTCAGTTTGACTTTTTTGACTTTCCAGCCTCAAATTATTATGGGCTTGTTGGGATAGAAAACTTATGCATTCAATTTGCATTTAGAAGGAATAATGTCCAATCATATATTTAGTTTTTAGTTTGGTCTGAATAGTTAGACCAAACCATGATTCTCATACTAAAAACCCTGATTATAAAGTTATTTTAAACTTATGATGTCCAAATAAACGCATAGTGATTAGTCACATATACTGGGTACTTTATGCAGACAACCTGAAACATAAAATCTTTTTCTGTAAATTGACAGACATTTTTCTCTGTTTATTTGCCACCTTGAAATAAACAGAGATTAAAGCAGCTGGGCTTCTTTGGGTATTTTTCCCTTCTTTTTTGTCATTAATGTGCAAGAGCTAAATTGTTTGTTTAGTTGATAAATTTTGTGCTTAAAAATAATTTGACATATTCTTGACTTGATTCAAATGCTAATGAGACATTTATATTTCCTCTATGTGTGCGTATCATTTAATAAATCATTTCAATTCTACTGCAAAACATATTTACATCGAAAATTTATTTTAATAACACAAACACAAATTTCATTTGTCACTTCATGTTCAATATTTAAAGTATGATTTTGCTCTATTAAAAAAGCCATATAAATCATTGCAGATGCTATTGCACTTTTATCCTCATGCTTTAACCCTGCCAAAATAAACCACTTTTGCATGTCTGTTTGCAATTGCATTTTCACTGTCAACAAAGTATACCTGTCAATCAAACCAACACTGGCAAAAAGGATCATCTTATCAGGTAAAAATATATGGAAAATGGTTCATCTAGTATTTTCTTTTGAAAAAAGAAATGTTAGATTGTTAAATGTATTTATAGACTTTAGACTTTAATCAGAAACTATTATATTGACTGATTATGGTATTTTGCTGATTTAAAATATCCTTATCTAAAAAAAAAATTAGGATGGCAAAATAGATTTAGAGATGTATATTTTTTAAGTAATAAAACATGACCAGGTGTGCTCACATATTCACTCATCTTCTGTACCGCTTTACCTGTATTCTGGGTCGCGGGGGGCCTGGAGCCAATCCCAGGAGACTTAGGGCACGAGGCAGGGTACACCCTGGACAGGGTGCCAATCCGTTGCAGGGCACACACATACACCCTGCAAATCTTTGGAATGTGGGAGGAAACCGGATTACCCAGAGGAAACACACCAAGAACAGGGAGAACATGCAAACTCCATGCACACAGAGTCGGGAATCGAGCCTGGACCCTGGAGGTACAAGGCAACAGTACTAACCACTACACCACCGTGCCACCACCAGCTGTGCTGTTATGCAAAAAAAAAATAAATAAATAAAATAAAATCAATGACAGAGTGGTGTAATATATTAACCACACTGAAGCGTATTATTTTCCTACAGTACATAGCTACGTTTTACAAAGTTTTGCACTCTAGGGTCTTGGTAGGGTCGTCAGGGTACTCCAGTTTTCTTTTACAGTCCAGTGACATGCCATCTACAGTCATGTGTAAATATTACTACCCTCTCTATTAATTTTATATGCTTTTTTTTATGTAAAAAAACATAATAAAAAAACATCTGATCATAGCAGGTCTTACCACTGGGCAAATACAACCAGAGACAACCAACAACATAATTTTTTTAACAGTGTCATTATTTATATCATATATTTATAAAATTGAATCTAGAAAGAAGAAAAGTAAAACATGTGGACAATACTAAGTACCTCCCATGATTCAATAACTTGTAAATACAACGTTAGCTGTAATAACTTGAAGTAATTGTTTCCTGTATGACTTCATCAGTCTCACACATTGTTGTGGAGGAATTTTAGCCCATTCTTTTTCACAACATTACGCGGCTCTCTTAAGGTCCTGCCACAGCATTTTAATAGGGCTTGGACTGCCATTCCAAAAGCTTACTTCTCTCTTTTTCAGCCATTCAGATGTGGATTTACTGGTGTGCTTTGGATCATTGTCCTGTTCCTTGACCCTATTTTGACCAAGCTTTAGCTTTAGATGATCTCACATTTGCCTCTCGAACACCTTGGTATATACTGTAGCTCATTCAGGTACTGTGGCAGCAATTGCAGTTGTTTTTCTTGTTAAACATGGCACTGCACATTAGGGCCAAACAACTTCACTTTGATTTTATCTGACTGTAGGATATTGTTCCAGACGTCTTTGTTCAGATGCAATTTTGTGCTTCTGTGTTCCTTTTAGACAGAAAAGGTTGTCTCCTGGTAGCCCTTGCAAAGAAACTGTATTGTTCAGTCTTCTTCTAATTGTGCTGTCATGTACTTGATTTAACATGTCCAGTGAGGCCTGTAGGGCTGTAGCTCTTATGTGTTTTTTTATTTTTATTTCTTTGAGCACTGCACAGTCTGACCTTGTGCTGAGTGTGCTGGGACGATTAGTAACTGTCTTGAATGCCTTTCATTAGTAAATAATCTTTCTCACTCCAGAATGTTGTCCTCCAAATTGCTTGGAAATGGTTTAATAACCTGTTCCAGATTGATGAGCAGCAACAATTGCTTCTCTAAGACTTATAAGACGGCATATGTCTTTCCCTCTTGGTATTGTGTCAAACAAACACCTGAAAGCTCCAAACTGCTAAAAACTTCTTCTTTTATAAAGGTCTTATGATTAGCAGCATTGGTTGCAACTTACTCTCTTAAATCCTTTAAAAGCAGTAAGGAGGTACTTAGTGTAGCATTGCTTTACTTTTTTTTTTTTTTTATAAATATGGGCACAAATTTTTTTTGTTTTTTTGTCTCAGGTTGTATTTGCCTAGTACTAAGACCTGTTATGGTCAGATGATTTTTTAATAATGTTTTTACACAATAAAAAACAAAAAATTTGGAGGTGTGTTCATGTGTGTATCTGTGTGTGTGTGTGTGTGCTTGTGCCACTCCATTGAGATTGTAGCCTGCTTGTGCCCTGAGTTTCCAGGGATATAATGTGAGTAATCCTACACAAGATAAACGGTACAGAGATGGATCCTCGGACTGCCTGCTTAATGTCTATAACACTGCTGCGAGAGGTTACAGCATCACCCGGGAATCAAACTCGGAGGTTCATCCCAGGAATATTTTTATGGCCCATGCATGTGGAAATAGCTTGGAGTAACGGGCCTGTATAGGGGATGTGGCAATAACTTAGCTTCCACCTGTGTTCCTCTAATGTTCAAGATGTCTTGTGTAAATGACAGTAACCACAAACAGAGGTGTATCTTCTGCAAGTTGGTGACAAATTATCCATCTATTTTCAGGGATCAAGAGTTCCACTCACTAAACATTCATGGGAACGACCAGAGCGGGATCAGCTGGGATCATCATTCAGGGCATACAGTACAGCCTTCTTTGAAACATTTGCACTATTTATTGCAGAGTCTTATCACTGTACTGTGCTTAAAGGCTTTTGTACAATTTTTACTTGTTTTTATGCCTTAAATCACAAGATTTTCATCACAAGTTTGACTTGAATGCCCCCTCATTTTGTCTAAAATTGTCAGACAGCCCTCACCACCCTCATTTATTCCGCTCTGTTATTAAAGGTAATAAGTATTTAAAAGATACAGCTTGTCATGTTACTGAGGATAATCTGAGGATTCTCTCTGTAAATGTTAAATACTTGTTCTCTTTTTACAGACGTTGGCCGCAACCAAAATATGTATGTCTATATTTGTCTAATGAATAGGTTTAAAAATGCTAAATTTTGAAGTCATTTTAAATTCGAAAATAGAAACAGTAGGCCTCATTTATCAAATTGGATACGAATGAATTGTATGAGAGTTTACACAAGAAATTTGGTATCCAAGGAAATCCTTAGATTGAGGAAAACTATTTGTATCCTACTCGTGCTTCTGAGTGTGTATAAATGTATGCATAAAAAACTTAACTAACATAAACTTCAACTTGATTGACTTCAGATCGTATAATCTGCATGGATCACTGCACTATAATATCCAGAATATACTGCCAGGTTTTTATGGATTTTTAAAAAGATATATATTTCTTTTACAACATTTAGCAGATATAGCAGAGGCTCTTATCCAGTACTTTATAATCAAAATAGATTCTCCTGATATTTCAATAACACAGACAGAAATTGAGAAAAAACATTTTTTTTTTTTATAAAATTATAAAAAATATTTGAGTCAAAACAGACATTTATTGTTCATTTTGTGCCCTTTTATGAATTTTGTAGGACTCATGACATGCAAACAACCTATTGCTAGAATGTGCTTAAATACCAAAATAAAAAGAAAAATTTAACAATTCAAAATTCTGACTGAAAATTGCACTGCACTGGACTAAAAGATTGATGAATAAGAATAAGCCATAATATAAATTTGAGAGATTTGAATGTCAGATACCTAGTTTTATATAAACCCTTTAAACCAATAAGATGTGAGAAATTTATAGCACTGTAGTATAAAAAGCAAGATTTAAATTACATTTCCTAAATAATTGAAACAAATATATTATCCTGTTAGTCAATAGTGCAAATTTGCATTTGCTGACATACACTCACCTAAAGGATTATTAGGAACACCATACTAATACGGTGTTTGACCCTCTTTCACCTTCAAAACTGCCTTAATTCTATGTGGCATTGATTCAACAAGGTGCTGAAAGCATTCTTCAGAAATGTTGGCCCATATTGATAGGATAGCATCTTGCAGTTGATGGAGATTTGTGCGATGCACATCCAGGGCACGAAGCTCCCGTTCCACCACATCCCAAAGATGCTCTATTGGGTTGAGATCTGGTGACTGTGGGGGCCATTTTATTACAGTGAACTCATTGTCATGTCCAAGAAACCAATTTGAAATGATTCGAGCTTTGTGACATGGTGCATTATCCTGCTGGAAGTAGCCATCAAAGGATGGGTACATGGTGGTCATAAAGGGATGGACATGGTCAGAAACAATGCTCAGGTAGCCCGTGGCATTTAAACAATGCCCAATTGGCACTAAGGGGCCTAAAGTGTGCCAAGAAAACATCCCCCACACCATTACACCACCACCAGCCTGCACAGTGGTAACAAGGCATAATGGATCCATGTTCTCATTCTGTTTATGCCAAACTCTGACCATTTAAATGTCTCAACAGAAATCGAGACTCAACAGACAAGGCAACATTTTTCCAGTTTTCAACTGTCCAATTTTGGTGAGGTTGTGCAAATTGTAGCCTCTTTTTCTAATTTGTAGATGAGTGGTACCCGGTGGGGTCTTCTGCTGTTGTAGCCCATCCGCCTCAAGGTTGTGCGTGTTGTGGCTTCACAAATGCTTTGCTGCTTACCTCGGTTGTAACCAGTGGTTATTTCAGTCAAAGTTGCTCTTCTATCAGGTTCTATCATACTGGATGTTTTTCCTTTTTCATACCACTCTTTGTAAACCCTAGAAATGGTTGTGCGTGAAAATCCCAGTGACTGAGCAGATTGTAAAATACTCAGACCGGCCCGTCTGGCACCAACAACCATGCCACGCCCAAAGTGACTTAAATCACCTATTTTTCCCATTCTGACATTCAGTTTGGAGTTCAGGAGATCGTCTTGACCAGGCCACACCCCTAAATGCATTGAAGCAACTGGCATGTGATTGGTTGATTAGATAATTGAATTAATGAGATATTAAACAGGTGTTTCTAATAATCCTTTAGGTGAGTGTATTTATCCCAAGCAAATTGAGACAAGATAGAACCGAACTGGTTACATGAGGGTTAACGGTTTCACTAATCAGTAGTAGTTTGGTACTGCTGGGATTTGAACTCACAACCTTTCAATCATTAAACCAATGCCCTAAACACTGAAGCATTCTCAGGCATGCTCAGTATCACTATCAAATGTATGCAACAGAAAATAAGCAATCTATATCCAGCATGCCCATCTCAAAATATAAACATTTACAGAACGTTTAGTACTTAGGAAAGGGTGTAATAACAGGGGAACTAGTGTGTTATCAGGGCTGTTTGCTGGATACAGGATCTTGCTCTCACTGAATCAGTCATAAATAATCGAGAAACTGAAGGGCAAATGAAGCCAAGTGTGTAAATGCTCACATCAGAACTGCTTCCGATATCAAGGATCATTACCAAAAATCCGGGCATGTTATGTTTTGTGCTACAATATATTTGTCAATTAGTTTAAATCATTTTCTCTTCATGGTCTTCCATCCAGAGCTTGATTTATATAGGAATTAAACATCACATTTTGTCACTGCTGATAACTCTGCATAAAGATTTATATGACAGAAATGCCTTGATTAGAGGACATGCTGTACCTCTGTAGAGCTTCAGTCCACTGATTCATTCAGGGTTTCTTAAGGTCATGTTTACACAGTGTTTCCAGCAGATTGTAGGCACTGACAGGATGCAATAGCATTCTATACCTGTATACCCACCAAACTTTTACTGTCTCTAGCCTCAACAATGTGAGGATCCACTGCTCCCCTTGTGTTTGAAAAAATATCACTGTAAGCAAAGTGAGGAGATCATGCAGAGAGCAATAAACAGCATGAACATATATATAGTTCATTAGCATTTCCCAGTGTTATTGTAGATTTCTGTCAGCAGACGGCAATGAAATGATATAATCTGCTAATGCTACTTAAGAAGCTAACAAATAACCTGGTAAGTACTTTACCACAGACATTCACTCCTGCTAAGTGCCCGTTACCACGATTCTCTCTTTATCCTGAACAAACTCACTGACTGAAAGTCATTAGCATGACTACAATAAAACTGACACGATAACAATTTGTTAGTGAGTCAGTTTCAATTCATTCCAGTCCAACTTTTTTTCTTCTGTTGAACTTTTAACAGCAGACATAACTTACACTGTTAAAAATGTGAATAAATACAGGTTATATCCTTAAACTCAAGCCAGAAGTGATAGTGTCAATGGAAAAGTTCCTGAGAAATCATGAGGCAGAAACATTAAGATGACACAGGCTCCAAATGAACACATTCTCTTCTTGGTTGCAGAGGATAGTTCAATTATAAATTATCAAAGCATACAGATGAACAAAAAAAAAAAGGGTTAGGCTAGTTTGCTTTTAACGCTACCCTGTATTGCCTAAGGTTGTTGCTGTAGTGTGTTTTCAGTCCAGAATCTTTACTATAGTAGAGCAGAACCCATAGACACTCAGACCTGTAACTGTAAAAGTGTGCCTTAAGTAGCACTTTATGTTCTGACAAAGGATACAAAAGACACTTTTGTGGAGGCACCCATTTTTTCTTTCTTTCTATTTTGTACAGTACTCTGAACATCCTGTCAATACAACATACAAATCACCACTTTCAATAAATCATCCACAGGACATTATTTTTCTTGTAATTCCAAGTTCACACAAACCATTTTCTCGATTTTATTGTAACCTTGTGAAAGTTATTTTCTTAAATCATGTATCAGTAGCATACTAGCATTCCATTATTGTGGTCGGTGTCATGTGGTCAATGTCTTGTGAGCTGCACATTATTATTGTGGCCAGGCCCTCGAGATGACTAGCATGAGACTACAGTGTCCACAATAGTATTGTCAACTTCTCAATTTAGAAACTGTCTAGAACTGAGAAACATAAACCTGTTTCCTCTTGTGTCGACACTTATCCATGATATAGTCTAAATTGGACATATACTGTAGCCTACATTTCACCATTTAAAAAAAAATAAATTGTGACATTACGTTAAAGACAGAAAAGTATAAGTAACGAAAGTAATGATGTCCAGTATGAGCAGATTGTAAACAGATTATGATGTGTATAAGAGTCCTGGGATCAACGCAAGACAGTCTTTATAAGTGCAGCAGTAGATCTTAGTGAAAATGACTAGAAATAAGAACTGATTTTCTTTAGTAGTAATTTTTCATCAGTTTTACTGCTGTAAAGTGAAGTGCATTGGCTAGAACTAAGTACACATTTGACAACTGATCCTCTTCCTCTGGCAGCCGTACATGAACATGTATCACATCATCAAAGGCTTTTTACAGTCTGAGAACCAATCATAAAATCAATAGGAGCGGTGTTCTTTAAACTACTACATATGTTATAGATTTTACATTAACTTTTTTTTTATATATATAAGAATGTGGTATATATCAATAAAAAGCAGTCTTTACCTCTGAAATTTATACTTTTTTCAACAACAAAGGCTGACTCCAAGTTGTCTGCAAATGTTTAGGGTGAAAAAAAATAGAACAGATGTTCATTCTCCTGAGCTGAAGGATCCTAATCTGGCACCACAATTAGAAATGCTCAGACCCCCAGTGTGCACTGTCATTGTGACAGACAACTGGAGCTCACCAGAGAAAATCAAACTGACAACTTGACTGCTAAGGGATATGAGACAGACATTCACGGCTGCCATGATATTCAAATCATACGTTTAAAACTGTGGAGCAAGAGGTTATATGTGGATGTAAAACATAGTTAAAAGTAAGAAGATAACACTAGGTGGAATTTTATTGAGGCTTGTACTAATGTGGTTCTATATACACCATAAGGCCAAACATTGACATGCACCCATCCATGCATCCATCCATCTGCTGTATATGAGGTGCTTCTTCACACTGTTGCCACATAGTTAAAAAATAAAAAAAGGAATCGTCTGGAATGTCATTGTATACCATAACTTTATTAATTGCATTTTATTTGGGCCCAAATCTGTCACAGGATGAGAGTGCTCCTGTGCAACACCACGAAGACATGGATTGAAAGGGATGGAGTGGAAAACTTGAGTGTCCTGCACAGAGCACTGATCTCAACCCCATTTAACACCTTTGGGATGAACTCAAATACTAAATGTGCACCAGTTCAAGCAGGTTATATTACAATAATGGAGTGACTTAAAGTTAACCTATTGAGACTCAGATGTCTCATATGATGAAATGATTTTTTTTCCAACTATATTGTCTATATAATCCTCGTACAATCCTCAAATTAAGACTATTGAGTATTATTCTTTTGTGAAACTTTAGATACATTAATTAAGTTCATAGTAACAGGTTCTAATAAAGAAAAACAATAAGAAATCATTTAAATCTACACAGCAGTAGAGTCTTGGGAGGTTAAACAGGATTTTATACTAGCATATATACTGTAGGTGAGCTTGCCCAAGTGTCCACATACTTCTGGTGATATTTTGTCAAGTAAATGCCTAGTTTGAGCATTAATTTACCAGACAGAAAACATTCCAAAAAAAGAAAAAACCTCCAGCACAAACTGATTGCATATCCTTATTTCTCTAACTTGTTTCATTTCATTCTCTATGTAAACAATTTTTATATCCAATATGAACTACAGTGACATGGTGTTGGGTATGTGTATGTGCATATGTGTTGCTTATTGTCGTATACGAAATGTCACTCAGGTTTTCCAGAATCATTTCTGATGTTTGTCCTTAGTTCTAGACACATTGATAAAATTTATTAGCATGATTTAAATGAAAAACACTAATAATTGGCGGCACGGTGGCTTAGTGGTTAGCACAGTTGCCTTGCACCTCCAGGGTCCAAGTTCAATTCCCACTTCAGGGTCTGTGCGCACGGAGTTTGCATGTTCTCCCCGTGCTTGGTGGGTTTCCTCCAGGTTCCTCCAATAGTCCAGTAACATGCAGATTAGGCTAAATGGCGTTCCCAAATTGCCTGTAGTGTGTGAATGCGCATGTGACTGTTGACCAGGGGGCCTACCACGGTCGTAAAAATGGGAATAAATACAGTGGTCACTATTAACTTCCACAGTCTCTAGCTGGACTACAAAAGTGCCTAAAGGAATGGATGGAATAATAATAATTTTGTGATTTTATTTATTTGGATGTCATAGGTTTATTTTACTGACCATTTATAAGAGAAAGATACATTTATAAACATGGCTGATGGAGACGATTGTATTCTGCTGTACAGAGTGTATCATTATAATTTCTAAGAGCACACTTATAAAAAAGTTAAATATTTCGTTACAAGCAAATGTAAATTATGTAAGCATTAAATATAACCTGGCGTATGATTTAAAAAAAAACTTATGGCATCTTTAATGAACATGTATTACCTAGTTAATAACCAACAGTCTTATGACATACTAATGATGTATTTATTGATACTATACACAAGTTAGAAGATCTAGCATTCTGTAAAGATGGAAGTTACCTGTCTACTCAATCACTGTCCCTGTCAGCATGTGGCTCCGTGACTCTTTAAAAAGATTGGACAGGTTTTGACAGCACAGCCAATCAGGTCATGCTTAGATAATGCAAATGGTGGTTGATCTTTCAACCCATTTGCAAGGACGACAATGGGAGAGTTAAAGGAACAAACACAGACCACATTTCTTGGTTTAGAATTAAACAAAGTAAATATTTATTTCAAAGATACTGTATCATTTAACACTTAAACAACTTGTAAAAAAATATTGTATAGTTTAAGGAACTTTTTACATTGTTTTCCATGTGACAAAACACCTTAAATAACTTCACACTAACCCATTAGGTGGAAAATTTATGACTCACTTGTGTTTAAAAACAAAAAGAAAAGAAAAAAGGAATTGGAACTCGATGCAGTTCTACTGCCATCTAATGGTACAATGGCGACCTTTACATACCGGAAGTAAAAAAAAAATGCATTTACTAACGAACTCACTTTCTTTAAAAACAAACAAACAAACAAAACAATCCTATATTTTAATATCATAAACATTGCTGTAATTTTATCAATTTAACTATATGATTTTATAAAACATTTTAAATATAAGACCTCATTTCACGTGCACCTTCTTTGCGCGCCTCCGTGATGACATCGGCAGTCAAAAGCGTAAAATAGGAAGTGTTCACGCACGGAAAACAGGAGACAGCCTATGCGTTTTCTAAACAAATTGTGTAAAATGCGAAAAACATTCAACAAAATGGGTCGCATTAGTTACAGAACCTCCCTTTAAAATATCATGTTTCTGATTGGCCGCCCGCTAACATTGCCCGTGTCCCATAATGCAATGCGACCGCATATCGCCTGGCGCTGCACATTTTTCAAAACTATTTAATGATTATTAGGATGATCTGTGTTTATACTACTGTCTAGTTTATTGGGGATAGATTGATGTTAATTATACGTTTTTATAATTTAATTACATGTTTATTTCACTGGTTACCGTAAAGAGACATTTTAATCAGATGACTACATCTTCTTGTCCATCAGGCTGTAAGGTTAGCTTTGCGCAGTGGCAGTATCGTAGCCTATGAGGTTTATCCGAGGCGCGATTATTGCTAGTTGAAAACTTTACCCAATACCCCGCCTGGACGACTTGAAATATAGTCGGCTATGGCAATTTTTGACGGTCTCTACGGAGACTGATCTAATGGTTTAAAAACAGATGAGAAGATGTCGAGGAATTCATGTGAAATGTTCTTACGATGTAGAGTTTTTTTTTAAAGTTGTTATTATTGCAAGTAAAGAAATGCGCAACTAAATACTTACACGTGTAATCCTAAATTAGTTAGGTTGTGTAATAGCGTCCACGGTTACGTCGTGATTTTTTTCAGGAGGGGAATACACCCATAGTTCTTAGTAGCCCTGATTCCAACCTGAAGGAAGTGAGAGCGGGGCCACCCTTCGAGCATGTCTAATACAAGTGTGCTTGATACAAGTGTAGCCCCGCCCAGATATACACTGTCTTGCGGAGAAAGTATCAGTACCTGTATCAAGCAAAGAAAACAACTAAGTAATTTGAAATGACTGGAATTGGGTTGAGAACCTTTCAACACATTATCAAATCTGGAAGGATAGTACTAAACCGTCAACTTTTGAAAGAAATGTGTTTGGTAAAAAATGGAGATCACTTAAACACTTGGTGAAGTTTTGTAGTAACAAAAAAAATAACAGTTTAAAGAACATAACTATATTTAATAGTGAAAGTAAGAGCATTTTCATACACACAATGTGATACGAACTTAAAAGATTGGGACTAAACAGCTGCGTGGCCATAATAAAACCACTTAGCGAGACTAGACGTCAGTTTGCTAGGGAGCATTAAGATTGGACTTCGGAGGTCATGAGGTCTAATGAGTTCAGATTGACCCTATTCCAGAGTGATGTGTGCAAAAGGTGTGTCAGAGTAAGAAGGGAAGCACATGAAGTGCATAGTGACTGATGTACAATCCTCTGGAAGCAGTGTTATGATCCGGAGTTGCTTTAGCTGGTCAAGTCCAGACTCAGCAAAGTTATGTGGCAATAAAATAAGGTCAGTTGATGATTTGAATGTACTGAATGACCAGGTTATTACTTATCTAGTTTTTTCTTCCCTGATGGCACAGGCATATTCCAGGATTCAAATGGTATTTTCACACATGATATGTCCACCACATTGCCCAAAACCAGCCGCTGAGTGCAGTGCCGGTCCCAAGTCTGGATAAAATGTGAGGGTTGCGTCAGGAAGGGCATCCGACGTAATTGAATGGAATCTTAAGAGTGTGTGATCTTTTTTTTTGGCCAGTCCGTGTACTTCAGGGTGCAGCTACTTTCAATATATCAAAATGGAAAGGGCTTTTTCAAGTTAAAAATCTTAAGGGAGGTAGGATCATCTTCTATACCGCTTTATCCTGTATTCAGGGTGGCGGGGGGCCTGGAGCCTATCCCAGGAGACTTAGGACATGAGGCGGGGTACACCCTGAACAGGGTGCCAATACATCACAGGGCACACACATACACAACAGGCAATTTGGGAATGCCAATTAGCCTAACTTGCATATTTTTGGACTGTGGGAGGAAACCCACCAAGCATGGGGAGAACATGAAAACTCCGTGCACACAGACACGGGAATCGAGCCTGGGTGTGCAAGGCAGCAGTGCTAACCACTACACCACCGTGCCGCCGGTTCACGAGCATAAATTTTTATTAAATCATTCTTTTTCTTTTTTGGCTCCCTTTCAATGTTTTTCATTTTTTTGTCATATCCTTTTTTATTTTTACTTTCCTCCTCTTTTCCCTTTTACTCTTACCTCTACTAAGCTCCAACATTGTGTTGTGTCAAGTATCCTGCCTTGCATCCGCTCTTATCCACATTCTACTGGCTGTCAGTTGTGTAGCACCTCTTAGTCTCTTAGACAGATGGTAAAATTTGGCACCAACAGCATGACTCATTGGACCGAACCTCCCCTGTTCCATGTGGTATAATGGTGTGGGGAAAGGTTCTCATGGCACACTCTGGACTTGTTAATTTCAATCAATCATCTCTTGATTGACACTTTTTGAGAGCAAAATGAGTCATCATCAGTAAAATCACTACTGTAAGACTGCTTAAATCAGGACCATAAAAAATATAACCTTCTACCTGGCTATTTTGTTATATTTGTGTCTACAGATGAACACACACACACGCACGCACGCACACACATCAGTTGATATTTTTAATATCAACTGATTTAATCTTCTATTGCCTCAGATGCACATCTATTTTTCCCCCAGAAACACTGGTAAAGTAAACTTTGTGTTCTGTGTTTATTATTTTCTACATCTGCTGTTATTTTCAGACGAACCTGGCGGTATATAAAAAAAAGTGTTTTGGAGATATCAACTCACATTCCGTGTGTTTTGGATACATGTAATTTATACATTAGTGTTTTCTCAAGTTGATTTTAATCATAATGCTAGAATATTTTAATATTTTGCACCCTATCTGGTTTGTTTACCATTGTCTGAGCCTTTTGGATCTGCTGGGTTCTTCAGGTTTAGATGAGAATTTAGATGAGAAACCTTTTCAAGGTGCAGACACTAAAGTCCTATACCCTGGAGCTTTAGACAATCCAGTTAAAATTCCTTCTAATGTTTAAACATGGTAATTGGTGGCTTTACAGCTTTCGTCCTGAACAGTTCTTTAACTACAATAAATGATGAAAAACTAAAATGTACATGAAGATTTTGGCCACTGAAAAAATGTACTAAAATGTTTTCACCCAGTGAAACATGACCCATACCATTACCCAAGGAAAGAGTCTGCAGACAAATTTCTTCCTGCACACAAAACAATTTACTTTTTGTGTAATAAATATTACTCAAACTATGGATTAATATTTGATGAGACATTAAAATATATTTTATATGATTTAATGAACATGTAATGTGCAGAATGTTTTTTCAATGTTTCATTTCAATTTCTGACACCATCACTGTAGGTCACTTTCACTTCACAAAATCTAAATAGTGCATCTTTAAACACTAATGAGTGTCCATTGTTAAGAAAAATCTGTCAAAGGAGGAGAAACTGGCACTCGGTCTGCTTTCTATATTTATAAAACACATTAAATAGTAAGAATATTTGAGTATAAATAATATGGATCATAATTGTGATATAGCATACAGTGAGATATAATAGTACAACAATATACAACATAGTTCAATAGTAAAGTATTATTGTTTATAATAATAATAATAATAATAATAATAATAGCTAATAGATACAAGGTCTTATATGAGTATAACATATTAGTACCAATATAAAAACAATATAAATAGTAACAAGATAAATAGTAAACAATACATGTAGGAGAATAATAAATAGTTGTAATAATAATAAAAATAATACTTCATCTCTGGCAGCTAACTTATAGCTCACAAGTAGTGTAATTATCACCAAAAACAATAGTTAAATACTACCTGTAAAAGGAATTTGTTTCAGACTCATTTGACCTGTCTCCTGATGAAGTTGCATGATATGCGAATACACCTTACAGTGTGGTTATTTTAAATATAAAAAGTTATAGAGAAAATTATATTTAGGGTTTCTAGTCCAAGTCCAAAGACAAATGTGCCTTTAAATGTATAACCTAATTCACCTAAAGAAAACCAGTGCTTATTTGAATAACCCACTGAGCACTTAGTTAAGTCCAAAGGAAGAATTACTTTATGTAAACCTTATATTTTCCATTTTTATGCTAACACTGTTAATACCTACACTAAGGACAACTTTTGGACAATTGCCATTAACAATTTTGCAGTCAACCTGATAATTCTAACTTCGTGGTAAAACTATAGTATAAGGAATCTCCTGGTTCCATATTTTTTACTTTTTGCTATATACTGTAGCATACAGTTCTAGAGGGGAATTATCTATCGTCTGTAACTTATTACAGTAACATGGTTTCTCTGGCTTTTTATTATACAAAGTCATGGTTAGTATAGGATATAATACACATTCATTGCAGTATTTGAACATTTATACATTTAGCACATTTATGTCTACAGAGTAACATAAAGTCAAAGTAACATAGTTTACATAATTGGTTTACAACCAAAGCAATATTAATATTAAAAATCCTTGGAATTGCTTTATTTAAATTTTAAATACTGTATATACACATATATAAAGATTTAAACCTAATTTAAAAAAACTCTCCTTTTGTATCACGTGCACTTTTTTTGCCTGCTTACGTAATGACGTCAGCAGCCAAGATACGCTATGAGGAAGTGTGTACGCTACAGAGCAAAGCTGACGTCAGTTGCTTTTTCGACGGTTAGTTTCTTGAACACGTGTACAATTAAAATTCACGTTGACATGATTTGTTGATCTATATATCTTTATATTGTTCGGGCCACGCGTATGCGTGACACAGATTCGTTAGTGACATACAGAAACGTTTCTGAGAAATCTCTCGCGTATGATTGGCTCCTGGCTTCTATTTGCTTGTTCCCATAATGCACTGCGTTTTAGAAATATTTTTTTTAAAAGATTTTTTTGTTAATTATTTTTAACATGTATAGTGAGTGTTTGGTTTTGTGGTTAAATGTATTTATGTAATAGTTATCAAAATACTTTTTGTGCTTTAACTATGTGGTCATTTACTTGTTACCGTTAGCGGGTATGTTAATCACATGAATCCGTTTACTGATACCAGACGTTAGATGGTTAGCTTTGCGCAGTGGCAGTATCGTAGCCTATGAGGTTTATCCGAGGCGCGATTATTGCTAGTTGAAAACTTTACCCAATACCCCGCCTTGACGACTTGAAATATAGTCGGCTATGGCAATTTTTGACGGTCTCTACGGAGACTGATCTTTCTGTCAAAATATCAGATTAAGAGTATTTTTAATACAACTTCGTGTGAACGTATTATCTTATAGTGAGTTACGTTTGAAATTGTCTTCCACGAATCATTTTGAACAACGTGGTGTACTTAAGTAATAGAGTTCCAGCTCTAATACATCTGTGTTTGAAATCAGCAGCAGTGTGATACGGCGTATTCAGTAGTGATGGGAAGTTCGAATCATTTTAGTGACTCGGTTCTTTGAATGAGCGAATCTTTTTTTGTCATTTCGTTCTTTTGATCAGAAATGAATTAAAGTGTTGCGTTTTCAATAAAAGGACCCCCAATACGTCTACATACAAAAATTTCGACTATAGTTCCAGTTATGAAAATATTACAATGCAATAATACAATACAATAAACAGAATGAGCAGCTCACATCTTATATTCCAATCTGAGTCGTTCTTTTAAATCTATTGCACCGCATAGCGTCTATAGGAGTCACGTGTCGAAAGAACGAACGACTCGAGACTTGAAGACTCATTGCTGAGAATCATTCAATTCTGTTTCCTGTATATAACATACGGAGGTTTTGCGATGCTTTGCGCATGCGCGCCCTATAGAAAACGAACGACTCACTCTCCGAGACGACTCGTTCAACTGAGTCATGTTAAAGATTCGTTCAAAAAGAACAATTCGTTCATGAACGACCCATCACTAGTTTTTAATATGAAGGTGTAATATAGCATTTATACAACTGTAAACAATAAATTGAGTCGCTTACATTGTAACCACAATGTGGTCAAATTGTCGTTTTCTGTTAAAAGAAAGAATGCCATCTTTCTTGATAGCCACGGCTCTATAAATTTGTGCTACGTACTGTATCGTTCTGTACTACCCAAATGTATTACGCTTGCACATACCAAAAATCAATAATTTTTTTAAAAAATATAAAGCTTTTACAGTTTATAATGTAATAAACAGCAATAACTAACTATAACTAAAGCAACATAAAAAGTTCCAATAGGGAAATTCAGAACATATTTTCTGTGAAATAAAGTTACAGGATAATCATAGCACACATACAATGCCTGCCCCAAAAAGCTTTGACTACAGTGCACAGTGTGGTCGCCAGTTAATGTGTGAAAATGTTTCCTCATTCTCCCTAAAGCATTTAAAAAACTCCATTGATGTGATACCCTGTTCATTCAGTACATTCAGGTCTGAAGGCTGACTTCGTTTTATTGTCATTTCAATGTTCCTGAGCCTAGACCTGACCAACTGAAGCAACCACAGGACATAACACCACCTCCAGAGTTGGACAGTGGCTGCCATGCATTACTTCATACGCTTCCCTACCCTTTTTATGGCCATACAGCTGTTTAGTCAAAACAAACAAACAAACAAACAAACAAACAAACAAACAAAAACTTACAAGTGAAAGTAAGAGTACTCTCACTTCCACTCTTAAATATAGCTATGGTTTTTGCTGATAATTTGTTATCATCCAACTTGTTTATCTCCATTTTACTTTTAAATCACCTTCATTGCTTTTTTTTTTTTTTTTTGCTTTATGCAGTCCAATAATTTGACCATTTTGAAATAGTGACTTTTTTTGTCCAGGCAGTGTACAGTATATATCACTGTCACCTGCAGTGCTCAGACGTGAGTCCCCATACCCTGGAGCAAAAAATGTAAGCATTGGACTTGTAAAGATAAATAAATTAATTAATTTAAATTTATTTAAATACTGAATTCAAAACTAATCTATAGATATAATAACACCTCAGGCACAGTTAGCATAAAGCCAGTCTGAAACATTCATGTACAAATGTTGAACCTAATATAAATAATTTCATACTAAAATGGCAATGCAATTGTCACTGCATGTTGCTTTTAGGGTAATTGTGAATGGATGTTTATGATCTGTTTGATGTTGTAATTTATAACACCAATTATCTAGACTTTTAAATCAGAAGATAGGATTTTTATAAGATAGTGTCAAGCTTCTCAAGAACTATTTTATTGTGTTCTTTCATGACAGATTTAGACATCCTGTTTAGAAACAAATCACACAGGCTTGTCTCTACAAAGAACAAGCATACTTGCATTCCATCTCTCTTCATTAAAGTTTTTCCTCTCAGTCAGTTTAACTGGTGACTTTGAAACATGACAAACACTAGGTGTCAGTGTTGTTGTTTAGTTGAGCAGGCAATGTTTTTTCCCTCCACTTTTTTAAGGATATCAAGTAAATCATTAAATTATAATAGTACTAATTATAACACTGTGGATATTGTGGGTAGTATTCTTCTATGGGCTCATTAAATTATCTAATACATATGTTTAAGTTAAATAAAATAAGGCAGTGGGCTTGGTTTGGTCCTTGATTTTGACTCTTGCCATTGGATTATTACTGTTAATGGGTGTTTGGCCTAAAATGAGTCCATAGGAAAGCAAGTCATGGTCTAAATATTACATTTTATTCACTATATGAACAAATGTTTGTGAATATATGACCACTAAACATACATGTGCTTTTTGAACATTTCATTCCGGATTTATTCTCCCTTTGCTGCTATGAGAATCCAGAAGCTTCTACAAAATTTTGGAGCATGGCTGTGTGGGATTGTGTTCATTCAGCTATACAAGTGCATTAGTGAGGTCAAGCACTGATGTGGGGGACGATGGGGCTTTAAATTCCAGTTCATCCCAACGGTGTTTAATAGGGTTGAGATCAGAGCTTTGCGCAAGAGTTCTTCCGCTCCTGCCAATGTCTGCATGGAGATCGCTTTTTGCACAATTACATTGTCTTGTTTAATAATGTCTTCTCCTCTTAGTTCCAGTGAAAGGAAAAAAAAGACATTCCACACAACCGTGTGCCTCAAACTTCATAGTAACAGTAGAGGGAAGGGGAAGACTCACATATGGGTGTGATGGTCAGATGTCCACAAACGTTTGGGCATATAGTGTATGTAGATTTGGGAAGCCTACGGCCTTTCCTCATGACCGAGTCTGTGCCACCAGCCTAATATCCTAACTTCAGTTGTATTATGAGTGCTCACCACTGTGTGCTACTGTCCATGAAGAGTGGGCGATGGATAGTGTGAAATCGGTATTATGAGACAGTAGTTGCTAAGACACCCAAAGGAGCTGGCGATATCCATCTGTGAAGATGAATAATTATACATAGTGGCAAAATGGGCGACTTGCTGAGAGAGAGACAGAGGAATTGATGGGAAGCTAGATGGGCTGGCACAATGGACTGTCACACAGGCATATGTGTGTCATTAAACAAATAAATAATATCACACCGCCAAACTTTGAAACTAGTCTCTATAGTCAACGATGCAATTACAGAAAAAAACTGTCACCATTTTTTAGTATTTTTTTCCCCAAAGACCCTACTCTCACACACTGATCAGCGATAACATTAAAACCACTGCCAGTAATTCACACTGATTATCAGTTATACAATCACTCACTTAGATACACCTTGCTAGTATGAGTTTGCATCCTCATTTGCCTTTAGAAGTGCCATACTGTAATTCTTCATGCCATTCCTTAAAGCATTTGGTCCATACTGACATGATTGCTACAGATCTGCTGGCTGCACATCCATGATGCAAATCTCCTCTTTCAGAACACCTCAAAAGTGCTCTACTGAACTGAGATCAGGTGTCTGTGAAGTAACTGTCATGTTCAGGAAACCAGATTGAGATAATTTTATCTTTGTGACATGTCACATTATCTTGTGGTCATGAAGGGGATGAACAAGGTCAGCAACAATACTCAGGTAGACTGTGGTATTTAAACAATGCGAAGAAGATATCCCCCACACCATTACGGCAACTGTTGATACAGGTTGTTGTTTATGCAAAATTCTGACAGTGCCATCTGAATGTTGCAGCAGAAATCAAGAATCATTGGACCAGGCTACGTTTTTCCGATCTTCTCTTGTCCAATTTTGGTGAGCCCATGTGAATTATAGCCTCAGTTTCCTGTTCTGAGCTGACAGGAGTGGCACCTGGTATGGTCTTCTGCTGCTGAAGCCCATCTGCTGCAAGGTTCGACATGTTGTGTGTGTAGACTTTCTCTTCAGCATACCTCAGTTGCAACAAGATGTTATTTAAGTTACTGTTGCCTTGTTTTCAGTTCGAACCACTTTTGACATTCTCCTCTGAACTCTGACAATAACAAGGCAATTTTGCCCAGAGAACTGCAGCTCCCTTATAAATGACCAAAATGGCATTTTATCCTGTTTTATCTACTGTAGAGGTAGGCTAGAGGGCATATCCACCACCCACTCACATCAGTTCACTGAATTTCACCCCATTTCCAGCACGATGTTAGAAATTAGGCATGCATATGGAATATATTTACTTACAAACTAACAATAGGTGAGATATTAAAGGGAAAACAATAAAACAACAATATAAAATGTCTTGGCCACCATCAGCTGGTTAGACCAGCTCCAATTGACCTTAAATGATTCTACAAGTCTTTTGAACTATACAGGAGGGATGAACACTACTCAAGTAAAAATGTTCCAGTCAAGTGGTATTTTGTTGATGATGAGGATGCTGGAGACCGCTGTCTAACACATTACTCTAAAGGTGTTGATTTGGGGTAAAAAGTAGAGATTGAAAAAAATGTTTGTTATCTGTCTAAATATTCTGGAAATTCACGTACAAGTTCAAGTAGGTTGAAGCAACTACCCAGAGCAGGACTGATTTCCTTTGACAGTTGAGCAGCATGACATGATTTCAAATGAAGGTTGGTTATGCTGCACAAAAGCAAACAGGCACAGCAGTCCACATTGTCAACACTAATGATGCCAGTCACTTTGACCACTGACATTCTACCAGCATCTCTTAATCAATATATCATAATATCAAAATGTGTTAATAATAATAATATTTATAACGTCTAAAAAGTCCAGCTCTACCCACAAATGAAGCAGACCAGGCAATGTCCTTAAGTACGGTGGCCCTGAAGTGCAAAACAAATTAACAAAACTGAACACAAAATAACAAAACCCAATACAAAATAACAAATTCAAAACCAAATTAACAAAACGGAAAACCAAATAACTAATATCTGACTGGCCGAGAAGTGCAATACAAATTAACAAAACGTAAAACAAATTAAAAACCAAATAACAAAACCCAAAACTATTTTTTTTTGGAGGGGGGGGGGGGTTTTGTTGTTTTGTTTTTGGTTTTGTTATTTTGTTATTTTGTTTTCAGATTAGTTAATTTGGTTTTGAATTTGTTAATTTGGTTTTGAATTTGTTAATTTGTTTTCCGTTTTGTTAATTTGTATTGCACTTCTTGGCCAGTCCGATACAAACCGGAAAAGGTAGGTATAGTTAGCGAATGAAATGCCCACCACTGATTGGACGAGACATCTGTCACTCAAGATATACAGGAAGTAGGAACTTGTTTCTTTATCTTTGTTTCTTGTGTGTTCTGCTTCACTTTAAACTATGATGGCCGTGAAGTGCAAAAAAATTAACAAAACTGACTTCAGGGCCACCGTAAGTTCGCCATATTTGAAACCACAATAATGTTTGCACATTCATACACACGCGAATCTACCGCTACTACAGTACTTCCTGTATATATTGAGTGACAGATGTCTCGTCCAATCAACGGTAAGCATTTCATTCGCTAACTATACCTACCTTTTCCGGTTTGTATCGGACTGGCCGAGAAGTGCAATACAAATTAACAAAACGGAAAACAAATTAACAAAACGGAAAACAAATTAACAAATTCAAAACCAAATTAACAAATCCGAAAACAAAATAACAAAACCAAAAAACAAAACAACAAAACTCCCCCCCTCCAAAAAAATAGTTTTGGGTTTTGTTATTTGGTTTTTAATTTGTTTTCCGTTTTGTTAATTTTTATTGCACCTCTAGGCCAGTCAGATATTAGTTATTTTGTTTTCCGTTTTGTTAATTTGGTTTTGAATTTGTTATTTTGTATTGGGTTTTGTTATTTTGTTTTTAGTTTTGTTAATTTGTTTTGCACTTCAGGGCCACCATACTTAAGGCATCTCGCTAACACCTTGAGTGATCATCCCACCTCTCCTTCCAGTGGGATAGCTAACTCTGGGATGGCTTGCAGATCTTTGGTAACCAAAAACAAACATAATTACTTAATTAAAAAAAAATCATGCCACATCACCTATTGCATGGATAAACAAGAGCATGTCTCCCAGTGAATGGCAAACAAGCCAGTGGTAAAAAGACAAACGTGAATGTGCATTAAATGCATTTTAGTAAATGAAGTTAGCTATTCTATTGGAACCTCTCACCATTTGACCATGCCCCTTTTCTGCGCTAAGAACACTCAACAAAATGGGACTGAGGATGTCATATGCTTAAGACAATTACTAAAGCAAATAGACAAGCATTATGGTGAGATGAGTACAAAGAAGGTGCAGTATGTGGGCAAACTATTATGCAACACTTATTTTAGGGAAGCTCTACAAAATGTATGGAACATAACCATACCCTCTTACTGAAAATTACAGTGAGTAGAAGATGGTTATTTAAACAAAAAGTTGTACAAGATGACCCACCCATGGAACCGGAACAATGTTATCTGTCACTTAGATGAGTACTGAGCCTACCTATGACAACATGGTCCAGCAAATCAAGGTCAATTTGTACCAACTTTAGTCTATAGACATAAAGCAGCGAAGAGGCAACAAATGTAATCCCTCTAAAGAATTACGTTTTAAGGACAAAAGAAGAAATAAAAAGGACAATCTCAGCAATAGCTGGACTGATTACGAGAAGGCATTTAACAGCCCCCTTTTTTGTTGGATTATGGTAGCCCAAAAATTTATAAAACTATTCTAACTATTGTTTAAATCTTTAGTATTGCTATAAGAAAATGCAGCTATGGTACTCGTTAGGGTGAGTCAAAGCTTATACAATAGCCACAAGCAGTGGAATCTTCCAAGGTGACTTCCTGTCACCATTGCTGTTCTGCATAGAACATATACCTCCACAAAAGGTGATAAAATCAAGGCAAAATACTTTCAGCCTAAAACTAGTTTAAACCCTAATGTGATCCATGGTCAGTTCTTCTATGAGACATACAGAAATGATGGAGACTTGAAGTAGACCTTTGGATGACTTTACAGCTCTGGTCTAATCACAGCAGCTCAAGATCAGGCACTACACACTCACCACCATCAGAGCTGTATACTTAAATGCAGGTAGACAGCAAGGGCAGAATGTGTCAACCGTAGGAGTAGCATATAAGCCATATAGTCACTGGCTGCTTGGCACTAGTACCAAAAGAGTACACTTATCGAAACAACAGGATAGTCAGTTACCTGCAAAAATGCTTGGCTAAATGTTCCTAAATATTAATGTGATCAGCAGCCTTAAAAAGTTATAAAGACCAACAACCGTATGATCATTTATGATATTGCTATAAACACTGATCACACTATTGGAGCCAACCAACCGGATATCATGCTTTACAACAGATCTTATATAGATATCTGTTGATTGACATGGCTGTTCCAAATGATGCGAATGTCACCATCAAGGAACATTAGACCTAAACTTAGACCTCAAAATTGAGCTTTCATAAATGTTGGGCACAGAAACATACAACTGTCCTTAAAGGGCTCCAAAGGTATCACAGTGAAGTCACTGGAAAGAAAAGTATAGCTAAAGGTAAGACTACATGGTTCTGCCCACATATTTCAAAATGTCCTTTTAATAGGAAACTAAGGTGCCTTAGGTATTTGGCGGGCTCCTGGAAGCCTGCTTATGCTGATAATAATAATAATAATAATAATAATAATAATAATAATAATAATAATAATGTGCTTTATTAAAGGTGACCTATTTTGCAAAATTCCCTTTTAAGTCATTTTTATCAAATATAAAATATATATACAGGTATCAGATCTGCAAATGTACATATATGAGAAAAAAACATTCCCTGCTTTTTTCCTTTTTCGTTCATGTTTTGACTAGGGGATAAACAAGCCAATAAAATTTTCTTCCTAATGTGACCTCACATAAGAAGTATCCCTTCCTGGCTCTGGTCTCCGTTCTGTTTCGCGGGCTGGAGATATTGGCAGTAGCTCATATCCACAGACACTGATATGGCACATTCGGATATGGATTAAAAGAGAGGGACATTAAGGTATGAAAAAGGCAATATTTGATGTGTATTTCAGCTGAGAATTAACAGACATACTTTGGAGACCCATAATAACTTGTTAAAACGTAGTAAAATGCGCAACTTTCAAAGTATTCTGTACCATGTAAGACCTTGTGTCACTGTACAAACAAAAAGAAATGAAAGAGCACCTGGAAGAAGAAAGAGAATCTGAAAGTTGTTGTCCCATTGTTGTTCTTTTGGCTACTTCTGTTAAGGAGTTGCAACAGCATTTCATCTTAGCCACACATGGCACAGATTGTATGCCGGATGTCATTTAATCTTCTAAAACCTACAATATTATGCCTTGACCCCATTTATTGTTCATAACACTTTATTTAACAAAATTTTATTTATTTATTTATTTTTCATTTAAATGACATGCCAAACCAAAAATAAAATCTTTGTCATACACTTCTTGTTTAATAAAACAATAAACAAGAACTTTGGCATAGAGAATATCAAACAAAGGAAACAAAAATCCTTGTGACTGTTTCAGATCTCCATCTGCCTGTTGCAGCACTGGTTGATCATCCTTTCCAGTCTAGTCTCTAATTAGTTCTCTAGTTTGGTAGTTTGGAACGGGAGAATGTTATTGTTCTATTATTCTGCTCTTCTGTGTTTATTTCATGCACTTAGATGTTTGTAAGCTTAGATGTTGTCTGCTTTTTGTGATGATGTTGCCCTTTCAGTATATACAGTACTTATGCACACAAAGAATCTTTTGATGAGGCAATTTATAAGCATACAAGATCCCAGCTTGTTTGAAAAATAGCAATATGAAGAGAATGTCTGCATAAAGAAAGCTGTTAGTTGCATTTATATTTGTTTGTGAATGGCTGGGTGGTAGGCGGTGGTGATTTTTCTCTGGTCTACCAATTAAGATGACATAATCAAGGAAAATGGATTCCTGGTCATATACAGTACTGTATTATCTTTAGTACAAATTTTGTTATATACAGTATGTTTATTATGCCTGTATTATGTACAAAACAATTTGCTATCTTTAAACAACCCTTTAAAATCAATAATTAAAAAAATAATGAAATAAATAAACAACATTACAGAAGAATATTTGCATGCCTGTAAAGAAAGCAACATAATACATGACAGACCAGATTTCAGATGGAAACAAAAACTCTAATGTAGTCTCCTGGGTTTTGCATGAAAATAAAAAAGAGCAAGTGTGAAAACTTACCAGAATAAAGATTCTTCTTCAGCATGCTCAGTAAAACCTAACAAATGCTTTACTTACTGCACAAAAGTCATAAAAGATGGCAAAGATGCTTTTGAAAACATTTCTTAATAAAAAAAAACATCTTCAAAATTCACTAAAGATTAAAAAAAAAAACACAGTTATAATTTTTTATAAAGACTCATTGTTTATGAATAATCAGATACAGATTTGTGGAGTTTTATAAATAAAACACCTGGAGGTTTTATTGAGCGTGCTGGAAAACGTGCCTTTTGGGGTTCTTTTGGTAACCTTGTCACACCATATGTTTCTTTACAGGTATGCAGATATTCTTCTGTAATGTTATTTATTAATTTTTAAGTTATGTTTGGAAATAATAAATGATTTTGTACATACTAATGGGGAATGGTGAAAAATTATAGATGTATTTAAACAGAATTTATATTATGGATAATATAGTGCCAAGACTTTTGCACAGTACTGTACTTCTTACAGCTGCTTACTCAGTTAATGACAGATTTTCAGGTGTATGATATGGCAGATGATTCACTCGTTCATCTTCAGTAAGCACATGTTTTATATTAATGATAAAGACACTTAATACAAATTTAAGCCTATTGTGCATTTCAGCTCAGTCTCATCGACAATGGCCAGGATTTTAGGGATTTTTGTGAATTTTTAAAGAATAGTTCTGCTCAGCAGCCTAAAAACACCTTAAAATATCTTCATTAAATTTCAGGATCGCCCTGGTCTTATGGCCATTGTGTCCTAAATAATTGGAACCCAAATAGGCTGATAGAAACAGAAAGCTTCTATTATCCAGATTTAAATGTGAAATTGACAAATGAGATCCCATCTGCTTAGTGCTCTTTAATGTGCTTTTGCAAATTTGAACCTTATGTTCACATTTTCCACTTAGTACAATAACTTAAATCGCTGGAGAGAGGTTTTGGTTGGGAGAGAACCAGTCAACCATTACACACTCTGTTAGGGTCTGACCCAGAGACAATCATGGCTGAGTGTCTAAACGATATTGTGGGAGTCTGCTGTTGTGCACTACTGATTCTAACACAAGACTTAATTATACTTCCTGGAAAAAAAAGACATCTTTCAGACACTGCACCATCAACTGCAAGGGTTTTGCTGAATTCCTCTCTACTTGCTCTCTACAACAGAATACTTCATTAATAGTAGTGAAAAAGAAGATTTTCTTATAACATAACATTAACTTATAATTGTTTGTCTTCTTCTTCTTCTTCATCTTCTTCTTCACAATTATTAATTCAATATTCTGTTATTTTGAGTAAACAGAGAGAAATTTAGCACATCCCTCACAATTTAAATTGCAGGACTTCATGAGAAATAAAACCAAGATTAATCATGTCAGATCTATTTCCACATTTAATATAATAATAATAATAATAATAATAATAACTGCTCCGATGTACTGTGAAAACTTTCTAATTTGAAAAAAAAAAAAAATCTTTCTACTTTAATGGTATCCAAGAACTAGTGAAACCCTGAGATAAGTGCATTTTAGTGTGGAGGGGGTGATATAATGAATACATATAGAAATGAAAGCACCTTTTGCTTGTAATACAGAACTATTTCTTATAACAGTCTATCAACTTGATTTGGCAATTTTATTTCACTATTCCTTGCAGAAAGGCTCAGAATCTGTCAAAATGTGAGAGGACCTTATATGTGTATAGCCCTTGTCAACCCATTCCACTGGTTTTTTATTGGATCTGAGCTCTGACTGGACTATTCCAAAAGATTAATTTTCTTTTTTTTCTGAAGCTATTGCTTTGTTGACATGGATTTGGGCTTTGGGTCATTAATAATAATAATAAAAAAATCTTCTTTTACATCTTTGTAACAGACGCCTGCAGGTTTGTGCCAAAATACATTGGCTATTGAGCTATCCATGATTCTCTTTATCTTGACACGAGCTCCAGTCTCAGGTAAAAAGTAGCAGCACTATAACATGATGCTGCCACCACCAATGCCTGTGGTTATCGTGTTCTTTGAGCGATAACCCAACTTGTTTTTACACCAAAAATGTCATTTAGAGTTATGAATCCTTGCACCTTTCCTTGCACCTTCAGGGTCTGTGTTCAATTCCCCCACTCTGCGTGAATGGAGTTTGCAAGGTGGGTTTTCTCTGGTTTCCTCTCACAGTCCAAAGACATGCAGATTAGGCTAATTGGCGTTCCCAAATTACCCGTAGTGCCTGAATAAGCATGTGAATGTGTATAGACAGTATAGAATTGTATAGACAATGAGTAAGTGAATGAGAGTGGGTAAAATAAGCACATTATGGTCACTTGACCAGCACTAAACCACGTGAAGACATGGTTAATGCATTTTTTCCTTCTAAAAAATATATTTTTTTCTAAGCTTTGATATTCTTGGCTGCTCTCTCTTATTAAAGGTAATAAAAGATTAGACTTAATTTATTTGGCTTTTATTTGCTTACAGCAATGGTCAAAAGTTTGGACACACCAAATTTGGTGATATTTTTTCTACTTTCTAGAACAATACTGGAAAAACTATGAAATGACAAATATGAAATTATGTAATTAAGTATCAACAACAACAACAAAAACAACAGTCAGTTGTTGTTTTACGACACAAAGGTCAGCTGCTCTGTTCTGCTGAACAGTTCTACAATATAGTGAAGTGCATTTGCAAAGCTCATCAAACACCCATCAAACTTACTTCTGCTGAAGAGTAAATATCAGACACATCAAACCATCAACTGTTCAAAGGAGATTATCGTACATTTTAGATGCCTTTAGCATTGTTTTACAATGAAGAAAGAAAAAAAAAATCAGGAAAGACAATGCTTGATTGGATTGGAATCTGAGGAGTTTGGATGCCAGTCGGTTGCTGTGAGCTGGGTGTTTTTCTGCATTTCTCTCATAGGCAATGTTATTCAGGGCACCTAAAGGTGGTGGTGTTGAGGCAATGCCTTATCAATAAATCTATACAATACCACTCAAAAGTTTGAACACCCCTTTTAACACCTTGTGTTATTTTATAGTTTTGAAATCTCCATTATTATTGTAAATAAATCACTAAACAATAAATAAATCCATATTGAAAATAAACAACAATAAACAACTAAACAAAAACAAAAAAACATTAAATAAGAAGGTCTGTCCAAACATTGGTCTGGTACTGTACATGTACATACAGTATACAGAACTAGTCAAAAGTTTGGACACAAGTTTGGATTTATTTTTTACATTCTAAAACAATGATGGATTTTTTCAAACCTATGAAATATGGTATTAGGTAATTAAGTAACAACAACAATAAAAACAACAACAACAACAACAACAACAACAACAGTTGTTGTAATACAGCTTTTCTGGAACAGTTTTTCTGGAAAGGTCTTTCTGGAACAGTTTTTGCAAGAACAATATTGTCAAATGCATTTGCAAAACCCATCAAGCACCATGATGAAACTGGCTCATGAAGACCTTCCCAGGAAAGCCAGACCAAAACTTACCTCAACAGAACTTCACATTAGAACCGTTATAAAGGATTTACAGAGCATAAGTAGCAGACACATCTCAATTTCAACCGTTAATAATAATAATAATAATAATAATAATAATAATAATAATATTGTAATTAGATATTAGAATTTATGAATTAGAAAGTGTGTCCAAACCTTTGACTGGTAGTGTTTGACAGACTACGACAAAATTAGTGTACATTTAATTTTTGTACATAGATATATCTACTGTATCTATACACAAATCTTTGTATGTCATGTAAATTCATGTAATTTAAAAAGTAAATAAATAAAGCATAAGCATTGACCTAATGAGAAACCTGAGCTGATTAAACTCTTAAATGACCTGCATCCCCAGTGCAGAGGAAGTCCAGTAAATTAGTCTGACAGCAAGACTCCAGCGAACATATGGGAAAGTGACTGTAGCAGAAACATGACAAACACACACATACACACACAAGGCAATCACAAACACTAAGACCTTCTGTAGCGGTGGATTAACTCAAAGTGACACAGGACTTTGTCAGGGGAGCTGTCAATGTGTTCCGCTTACTCTCTGGTTGATTTAGAGGGAATATATAGTAACATGTCGATCCCTGTGGAGACAAACAGTCAGTTCTTAGCTGGGGATAGATCACGACAGACGTATTTAAGAGATACTGCTGTGGTTATAAAATAAAATCGTTAATTCCTATAAATAATTCCCAGCTCAGGGTGATCTTCACCAAAAAAAGTTGAAGCTACATAACAAGCACACATTGTGCAGATATGCATAAACTATACAGAATTATAATAGACATTGATATGGTTTTTACAATACAAGCCTACTGTATATCAGTGAATCCTGCTAAAGCTTACTGAGTCATGTAGAAGTTTGTTTTCCTTTCACCTGCTTGTATACAGTAGAGCTAAATGCTGTTTCTTTGGAACTGTTGCACGCACCAGGAACACAAGAGCACAGCACAAAAGACTATACGAAGAACAACAAACTTAAATGAAATGTAGATTATTTTATGAAACATTTCAAAGAGTGACAGACTAAAACGAGCTTCAATCAAACAATGCTGTGAACTCCACAACTGTTACACACATAGCAGCTACTCCAGAATTCATCATTTTTTTTTTTTAAAGATATCAAGAGCAGTTTGACACCTGCTGAATAAATTGCGCATCAAAACCCTTAATGTCTCTCAAGAAAGAATTGCTTCAAAACAAGTGCCTAAGGAAAAGAAGCAGAGCTTGGGTTCATCAGTGTTTCTGAACATTTCGTCCCATCCAATCTGGTTATGCAACCTTGATTAGGAAGTGTTTCATTCTTAACAAAGCAGTGGGTGAAATATATAGAATCTTCTAAAGGCTATCATGTCACGATTTCGGCTGGCTAGTTAACTTTCTTTTATTAGTTCTCCTATGACACTGAATATATTTCTGTTCGTCTTATCTAGCAGCAGAATGTTTTCTACCCAGTATCTTGACTCATTATTGTGATTAAAGAACAAAAAGCTATCCCACTACACCCTAATTACTTGATTTCAATTCAGTGGGATTGTCAACACAGCCAGCATTAGCCACGAGGTCACAGAAACTGGTGACTGATGATAAGTGATAGTTATCTCCCTAAAAACGCAAGGAAATCAAACGCAATTAAGTCTAGACTGTGAGCAGATCAATGTAGCCTGGCCTCTTCTTTCAAGAGGACAATTACCACTCAGTGTATCTCCTTCTCTAAGTATTATGTGACTCACTGCTGAAAACATGATAAGGTAACAAACTCCACTGAAGTCAATTCAGCTGAAACTGGTAATATGTGGTGATAAGTCCTATAGATCATGCTCATGTTAACTATATATATATATATATATATTAGGGATGCACCGAATGTTCGGCAACCGAAATTATTCAGCCGAAAATAGGCAAAAAAAGCACTTTTAGTGTTCGGCCGAATAAATTTTGCCGAACAATGACGTTTTCAATGACGCGATTAAATAGTAACCTGCGCAGAGTGAGAGGCGCGCTTTATGCAGCAAACATGTCAGCAGTCTGGAAGCACTTTAAAGTGTCAGAGAAAGAGGCAAAAACGGCCGTTTGCAAACACTGTTCTGCTGAATTGTCCAGAGCGGGTGCATCTGCAAAAACGTACAGCACGTAAGTTTAATTTATCACTAACAAGTACGAGAAAGACACAGCGGCGGCTACGGCAACAGCAGCAGCAAATCCACATTTTTTGCACTATTCACTGCACATTTGTTGTTGTAGACATACAGAGTTACATTCTTTCAGCAGTCAGTTATAGGCCTAACATAGGCCATTCAAGAAGGGGGGCTTCAAAGATGGCCAAATAAAAAATTTTTTTTATTTTACTAATTTATTTATTTTAAGTTATATTGTGCTTTGTTTGTATAATATCTGCTGGAATGTAAAAAAAAAAAGTTCAGTGTTAAATAAATATTTTGAAATTGTATTTTTGTTATTTGATTTATTTTTCTGAAAAGCAACACAAAATAGTAAACAGATAATTTTTACTATTTAATAAATAATTAATATAAATTGGCAAAATAATTGGAAAAAAAATGCGAAACACTGCGTTCGGTATTCGGCCTTCGGCCTTTGGCCAGGCATTTCATTATTATTCGGCTTCGGCTTCGGCCAAGAATTTCATTTCAGTGCATCCCTAATATATATATACACTCACCTAAAGGATTATTAGGAACACCATACTAATACGGTGTTTGACCCCCTTTTGCCTTCAGAACTGCCTTAATTCTACGTGGCATTAATTCAACAAGGTGCTGAAAGCATTCTTTAGAAATGTTGGCCCATATTGATAGGATAGCATCTTGCAGTTAATGGAGATTTGTGGGATGCACATCCAGGGCATGAAGATGCTCTATTGGGTTTAGATCTGGTGACTGTGGGGGCCATTTTAGTACAGTGAACTCATTGTCATGTTCAAGAAACCAATTTAAAATTATTCGAGCTTTGTGACATGGTGCATTATCCTGCTGGAAGTAGCCATCAGAGGATGGGTACATGGTGGTCATAAAGGGATGGACATGGTCAGAAACAATGCTCAGGTAGCCCGTGGCATTTAAACGATGCCCAATTGGCATTAAGGGGCCTAAAGTGTGCCAAGAAAACATCCCCCACACCATTATACCACCACCACCAGCCTGCACAGTGGTAACAAGGCATAATGGATCCATGTTCTCATTCTATTTACGCCAAATTCTGACCATTTAAATGTCTCAACAGAAATCGAGACTCATCAGACCAGGCAACATTTTTCCAGTCTTCAACTGTCCAATTTTGGTGAGCTTGTGCAAATTATAGCCTCTTTTTCCTATTTGTAGTGGAGATGAGTGGTACCCGGTGGGGTCTTCTGCTGTTGTAGCCCACCCGCCTCAAGGTTGTGCGTGTTGTGGCTTCACAAATGCTTTGCTGCATACCTCGGTTGTGGTTATTTCAGTCAAAGTTACTCTTCTATCAGCTTGAACCAGTCGGCCCATTCTCCTCTGACCTCTAGCATCAACAAGGCATTTTCGCCCACAGGACTGCCGCATACTGGATGTTTTTCCCTTTTCACACCATTCTTTGTAAACCCTAGAAATGGTTGTGCATGAAAATCCCAGTAACTGAGCAGATTGTGAAATACTTAGACCAGCCCGTCTGGCACCAACAACCATGCCACGCTCAAAATTGATTAAATCACCTTTCTTTCCCATTCTGATATTCAGTTTGGAGTTCAGGAGATTGTCTTGACCAGGACCAAATGCATTAAAGCAACTGCCATGTGATTGGTTGATTAGATAATTGCATTAATGAGAAATTATTAGAAACAGGTGTATACTCTCCTAATAATCCTTTAGGTCAGTGTATATATATATATATATATATATATATATATATATATATATATATATATATATAAATAAACAGGTGGCAAGGTGGCATGGTGGTGTAGTTTTAGGGCTAAGCCTTGCACCTCCAGTTTAGAGTTTGATTTGATTTCTGCCTGGGGGTCTGTGTGCATGGAGTTTGCATGTTCTCCCTGTGCGACATTAGGCTAAATAGTGTTCCCAAATTGATATGAGTTAAAAGTCTTAGTTAGTTACAGCTAGAGTGACATTGCTTAGTTAATTTTATATGTATTATAGAAATTAAAATATATGTAATGAATGGAAGTGGAGATATTTGTTTTTTAAAAGTCTGATTATTTGGAACTATACAAACACAGAGTGCTGAAGGCAGCAGACACAGAAGAAAAGAAGTGGTGATGACAGAGAGAGAAAGAGAGAGCAGATTAGAGAGGCTACAAAACAAAGGCTGGGGGAAAAGCACTAGGAAGTTGAGACCAAGTAGCTTAAATGGCGAGAGGAAGCATTTATGTCTTTTTAGCTTTAGTTGATAGCTTTGTGAACTCATCTCAGAAATGCAATTTTTCATTGCATGTATAGAGGTTATATTGTTAGATTGCTAGGTTCAGACTTGGACCCTTAGAGTAGACCTCACAAGGTCATCTAGCAGCTGTTATTGAGCAGTTTTTGATGGATCTTTGTTGAACTGTTTTTGTTAGAGCAGGTGTGGTTTCCCGTTTCAAGTGCATCATAGGGCTCTGAATGAAGCTGATCTATTTTACAGCATGTAAAAAAATAAGTCAAAAGCAGTATGCTCAGTATGCTTTTTGTTGCTGTTTCAGTCTGTGCTGTTGGAAGAAGTTTAAAATCACCCTGCTATATTATAACTTAGAAATTGTTTATTATATAAACCTTGTGGAGTATTAGAGAGAAACGATTTACCTGAAAACCTTTAGAGAACTGCTGTGTTGTGCAAATACTGTACTGTATGCTAGGGTGTTGTATACTAGGGTATAAAATCAATTCACTGTGCTAATGAGGGAGAGGAGGAAATCGTGCTGTCTTCCTGCCCTCAGGCTCCATAGGGAGGTTAAGCACCTGCTTCCTAATGTGTGTGTGTGTGTGTGTGTGTGTGTGTGTTTTCTGTGGGGATCACCACATGTCCCCTCAATGAAAGGTCCCCACAGGTCCTCTTGAGGAAAACTCCTTTGCAGCTTGCAGCTTTCATTGAAAAATAAAAAAGGACAGAAATCTTCCATTGGTTAATGAGGTTAAGATTATTGTTAGGTCATGTGATATCATTAACTTGCTGCATTAATATAATCAATAATTATATGCATTGATGAGTCACTGTCTGTGTGCTGTACATATTCAACATGATTTTGCTGGAGTTCATAATTTGTATGCAAAGAGGATTTCTTTACGCTGTCCCCAAAACATAAATCAGTCTGGGAAAGAATGTGTTTTTTTTCTAAACCACAGCAGGACATCCTGCAATATGGTATACGCTGCAAATCATTCTACCCCTCCCTTACATAAAACACATACACACATGCAGTGTGTGCTTTGAGTATGATATTATAATACATTCCATATGGAGCTAGTTTGGACCTCATAGCGCTGTAGGCAGGATCAGACCTTGTTTACCAGTGAAGTGGGGAAAGCTGAAACAGTAATCATCTTTTTCTGTCAGGCAATAGTGCATTATCTCTTTATTTAATATATACTGTACACTTAGTGAAGTCAGGGAATGTCTTTATCCAGTACAAGCAAAGTAACAGGATCTGTCTTTGAGATACTGTATTATATTCAGTGTGCTTTATATTGATTTATATAACACTTCGACATACTGTAAGAGGACAAATGACCCAAATCATGCCAGCAAAATGCATCCCAGAGTATAACATAGCTGCTTTTTTCCCTCCTGTCCTCATGGGAGTGGTTTCTTTAGGATTATAATGGCATAGGGTTCAGTAAAAGCTGTATATATTTACATTTACAGCATTTACTGCATCAGACAGCCTTATTTGGGAGACTGACTGTTTCTCCATACGAGTACTAGTATACTAGAGATACTAGTACTGTACAGATACTGTAGGTTTACTGTATGTCTAAGAATACCATCAAACTAACCTGCGGAACCTCTGCATACAAATTTAATTTGAGTTCTTAAGGCAAGAATTCATATTGCAATGCATAAGAAGTAATATCCATGCAGAGTGATTATATTTCCAGCCACACAAAAAATATTACCAATATTACAAATAAAGGCAACATAGGTATCGTGGCTTGACTCTTTTGACACAGCTTTGGCTGACAATAAAAGTTTGTCAAATTTGTAAATTCGCTTCACATGGCTTTCCACTGATGCAAACAGGTTTTGAACAGCTCCCGGATGTATGTTGCAACTTAGCTGGTTCAGTTCAGTACGGTTTGTTAATATGCTTAAAATGCTTTGGATTAGATGGCATACAAGGAAAAACCTGCATGGTGCAGTAATTCAATCTTTGAAATAACAAGTGAGTGACTACATTTCATGGTGAAAAATGGCCAGATCCTTTTGTGGTAGAAAAAAAGAAATTTTTTGCATGACAGATTAGGTTTACAATACATGGAGAGAGGAATAGCTGGCTGTCCAGGACTTACTCGAGTTTGTGTATGTTTTCAGATGTAGGCATCTCAAAGGATTTATAGCAACTCAGTTTTCCTAAGATTTAGTTTCAGGTGATGATCTGCCATCCATGATGAGTCTCCCATCCATGACAAGTCTGTCAGACCTGCTGAGATCTGTGCAGAAACAAGATTGTATGAGGGAGGATATAGAGAATGAGTTTATCATAAAGTACTGTAGCAGTATAAAAGCATGCTTGGATATAACTCACAAAGACTGGGCACACCCGTATGTGCATCTGAATTTCTCCACATAAATCTGCAGATTTTTTCACCCTTTTGCTGTATAAAAACCTTAACTAATTTGGGAAGGCTGTATTTATTCAAAAGCATCAGTAACGACTCTGATATTGGGTAAAAAAGGCCTGGAGTCCAGTAAGTGTTCCAGTTGGTACAGGACACACAGCTTTTTCTACAGAGGCATGATATTTTGTTCACAGTGGCATTGTTATGTCCTTGTCAAGTTTGGGCCTCTTCTATCTTTGAGCCCGGAGGTTCGAGGCCACAGGTTACTATGCCAAACTGTGCGGCCTTTACTTAGTTTTATTAAAGAAAAATTGTAAATCTACAACATATACTGTCATTGTTTATCATTGTGTTCTTTCAACCTTTTAGCGCCAGTTTGTGGAAGAAAACATATGGTCATGATGGTCAAGTGTCTACAGTTTTTTAGCCATATGCAATACCAATAACTTCTTCTACCATATTGTCTCAGTGCCAACCAGTGGTGGTACAGTAGGTTGGCTTTGGAACTACTGGTCTGCCAGAATGCTGACTTCAGATTTACCTTTCCTTCACTCTCTCCTCTTGCTGTTGGTGGCCAACACTGGGCCCACTCCAGAGAATTTAATGACACCAGCTGCTCTCACCATCCAAAGGAATCCAGCAGATGAATAATTCGAGGCTTGCTTATGTCCTAGAAATGTTGCTTTACACGTCTTGCATTGTCCTATTTGTCTTTATACTTACAGTGGGGCAAAAAGTATTTAGTCAGCCAACAATTGTGCAAGTTTTCCCATTTAAAAAGATGAGAGAGGCCTGTACTTTTCATCCTAGGTATACCTCAACTATGAGAGACAAAATAAGAAAAAAAAAAATCCACAAAATCACATTGTAGAAAAATAAGTATTTTGGAGTTTGGAGTGTGACTGTTTGAGGTTGTGGACAGGTGTCTGGATAATAGATGCCATTAATACAGGTAACGAGTTATGGACAGAGGAGCCTCTTAAAGAAGAATAACAGGTCAGTGTGAACCAGAAATCTTGCTTGTTTGTAGGCGACCAAATACTTATTTTTCACAATAATTTGCGAATAGTTTTCTTTAAAAATCCTGCAATGTAATTTTCTGGATTTTTTTTCTTTTTTTGTCTCTTATAGTTGAGGTTATACCTATGATGAAAATTATAGGCTTCTCTCATCTTTTTGAGTGGGAAAACTTGCACAATTCGTGGCTGACTAAATACTTTTTGCCCCATTGTATTTCATGCCTTTACTGTTACCTCTTTCATTAATCTTCATGATGTTGTAATATACAGAAATAATAATAGAAAGGCTTAACAATTTCTAAATATTTTTTCATCCCCATCAGTAAGGGATATACACATTGTAAAAAACAAAGCAAAGCAAAACAAAACACAGTGGGTACCTTGGGCATCTGCAGATATGGATCTGTATCATTTCTATCCATACAATCAAGTTGCTAATCCTGTTCAGTTCAGCCCCAATGTGACACATTCCACAGAAATTGTAACTCTTGCAACTGTTACAGAAAAAATTCATGCCTAAGGAAAAGCAACGTTGCCATTAGTTCTGTCTATTTGTGAGCACTCAGTAGGTTTCAACATTGTTAATTACAAGACAATCCTCTCTATCTTTGCAAGACTTGGAATTAGTGACTCCAAATAGTTGTGGTTTACATCCTACCTGGTGGGATGAGGCTATCAGGTTAAAACTACTCAAATAGTGTTTTCTCACTCTCTTATTGAGGTAATATCCTCCATGAAATTTCGTACTAATCGTGAAACAACAGCACTTAACTCATCATCATCTCATTTACTATTGGGTGCTCATGTTTTTGCATTTACAGTATACAAACAAGACTTGCAGATATATTTTCATAGATGGCATTTGATATTCTGGCAGTAATTCCCAGCCTGAATTGGTGTATTTCCATGAAGATGCATCCATATATCAAGATATTGTCACCTGCCTAAAGCTCACAATGGAATAACACACACTTGTTGTAGAACTATCACTCTTATTCTTTCCTTATGATTTTAACATAACCTGTTATTTAGGGTTCTCTTTTACACCATTGAAAGGAACAGGCTATTTCCCTCCACTGAAGCCACTCACATGCTTTTTCGTCAATTACTCATGTCAAGATAGGACTACTGAAACTTGTTTCCTACTTCCCCTGCATGCAGATGAACCAGAATGCAGCTACACAACTTTTCCCCAATCTTCCCAAGCTGTGCTCATTTAACTGGTTTCCTGTAGATCTAGAACATTTAACACCTCTACTGAACATCAAGCCCAATCCTAGGTGGTGGGATGAACTTTTCTTGACTGTGAAAAAAGAGTAACTTTTTAAAAGAATACTGAAGTCAATAAATATGAATGTTTGTCATTGGATAGTAAATTTGATACAAAACATCTTCTCCACAGAGAGAGATAAGCTGTCACATTTGAAATGCAGACATACACCATTATGGTTACTTTTTGAATTGCAGTCATATTTATTAAAATTCAGTGTCAAGATCATCACACATTATGCGTCTGCTGTCAAATGCGCCTTAATCTTTGCTCACATTTAAAAAGAATGTTTTGTATTTGAATAGGCCAAAGAGGGCCATTGATTGAGGTCTACTAAAAACTTTTTGGTATATTAATGGACAGGTTAACATTGAAGTTGAATATTTGATATTTAAATAAGTTAAAATGTTTCTTGAACAGTAATGAATAATATATATGAATACTATTTCATACAGGAAAGTGCTTTCCATGTATTCTTAAAGCAATTACCTGTGTGACAAAGCTGCTTGCAAAAATAGAAGCAAAAAGGCTCATAAGCAACATTTTAGTTTTTCTTAATGATGTTCCACTTGTCTACAGTTCCACCTTGGTGTGTTTTATTAATGCTTGTAATAATCATATGATTATCCATATCATAATTATGGCAGGAGACTGGAAATTTATTTATGGTTGCTTCTGTGAATTCTACAGCACATTTTGATTTACCAAGACTAATTCAGATGAATTTTTAGGTGCTAAAACAGGAATCATTTGATGTATAATTAAAGTGGCTCAATGAGGAAAAATTGCTGTGCAAATGTCAACTATGACGCATGATCTTTTAGAAGGGGAGGCTTTGGCTTTTTTTTACGCTGTCTTACAAAAGACAGTTTTGACAGAGCTATTTAAATTATAAAGTAGAAAACATGCGTATGTACTGTATAGGGTTTATTTTATTTCTTTTTCTTTTTAAGCTTCAGCTGCTCTTAAATGATGCATAGCATTTATTTGATGGAGATGTCTTTTTTAATTGAGATTTTAATTGATTCATTAAAGTAGTAAAAAGTAAAAAGTGTCCTAACAGCAGCATCAACAAAATAACATTTTTTTTTTTTACAGCAGAACAAACAGATAGTTATGAAATATATATTTAATATTTATATTCTCAGCTAAAAGATTAATGCTCTCATCTTGTGGCAATTCAGTGACAATGAGGGGGGATTATGTTCATTCTGAGCCTTATTTCTAACATGGGCTTATTTGCGGAGTAAAGCGACCCTTATGCCAGCTTTTCCAGCTTTTCACCTGTTTTTCACAATAACCTCATAAAATAGTACCGCTCACTTAAGCACTGCTGTCACAGCAGACTAACCCAGCTATTTCTTTACACTATCAGTGGTGGGACAATGTTGTAGGAAACCTAATTTGCAGACTGCATTTCCATTATTAAAGCTTATACTGTTTTTTGTAAATCATGTTTTTTTTATATATATATAAATAAAGAAACACTTTAAAGATCACCATTTTAAATCTTTTTTTTTGCATTATAATACAAAATATATAGTATATTGCCTTAAAATCTTGATAAAGAGCTTATTAAAAAGCTGATACATAATTTACTTACCTACTTGTAAGTGTTTCCAGTGCTTTGTGTGCTTTAAAAAGCACACAACGCTCCAGAGGAGCTTACTTAAGTTATTGCCAGGTGTTTATGCTTTTTATATGCATTGTGTAAAGTCTCTGTGTGACACATCGCATGCCAATGAAACACTTTGTATCAATTATAGAGTATAAAAGAAATACTAGTGAGTGACATCCAATATAAATGTACTGTTTACAACCAGGAACTTGGTTCTGGTAACAGTTGTGGTATAACAGGTTCTACTGTTCCAGTTTCAAACGTATGTGTCCATAATTTTTTTACCCAAATCTTTATTATTGTGGCTTTTTAATTTTTTAAAGCTATCTCCTTTATATAATGTTAAACATATATAAGTATATACAAGAAATATCTAATTATAGCTATGGGTTTTAAAGATAATTCTAGTTAATTCTAGTATACTGTAGTTAAATGTAATTCCATAGCTTTAACAGTAGTACATAAAGCAGGATGTATCATTAGAAAGGCTATTCTGCATTGCAACAAGCAACGGCATGTCTTACTGGTTTCCATGTACATTAATTTTCCCCAGAGACTTGTTTCACATGTAAATGGGGATGGTTCAAATAAGAAATGTGTTTGGCATGACACCATTTATTACATGATTTGAATGCTTAGAGAGCCACGAGTGTCATGTCTATTTATTAGCCATCCATATATCCATATAACTGTCTGTAAACTGTAGCAGTAATTGCACATTTGCACTTACTATGCCTGAGGTGCAGAAAAACAATTCATCACTTGGAAGCCAAATCATTGATGTCGGTGTAGGTTATCGATGGATAAACTATATTATGTTTAGACATCTTTTTTTATATATATATTTCATAACCAGTGGCAACAAACTGGGAAACCCTCACAGTCTGGAATGTGAGCTCTCACCTAACAACACTGAAACACCCGCCACATGCCTGTTGCCATGGCAATGTCTCAGATATGAGATGAAGCAAGGGAGTCTTGAATTATGCAAATTTATCATCTGCATGGACCACATCTCCAACTATCATATGGCCTGGTATTGCTAGAGGCATTACTATGTTGTTGCTGTTGTTGTTGTTGTTGTTTTATACAGGATCATTATCTGTATAACAATTTATGAAGTAACAAAAGGAAATGAAACACATATTTAGAAAAATCTGTCATTGAATTTCTTAATAGTAAAAAAAAAATCAATGGACTTTTTGTAGTAGTAGTAGTAGAAGAAGAAATAACTCATGTTACATTTACCTCCTTAATTGCTTGCACACAGTATCCAAGTGCCTTATAGACAAGATTGTTTAATTAAACTAATTGTTTCTATAGAGACACAAACCAAATTTGTATAGACACATGTGTGTGTGCAAAGAATTTTGTCCATCCTGATAGTAAAGACTAGGTGCTAGACCACAAGCCCAGCAACACGCTGGGTAACTTGAGATAACACAGAGCATCCGAGGCACATCACAGACTGTTAAATGACTCTCACTTGCAACAGACTGTCTCTGCACTGTATGTGGGAGTTTTGGTGATAGTAACATGATACATTTGCTGTGTTATCTCCAAATTCTGACCCTGCCCTTTCTCATGTTCGGTTTAACCAGGGCAGATAGAAGCTCATTTACTGTGGTTCCTTAAATATTATTGTATCGTACCTGTTAGAATTTTGGCCTCACTGCAAAAAATTATTTCTCCAGGGGTGGGGTGATTATTATAATTATTATAATTATTTTAATGGAAATTTATTAAAAATACTCATCCTTTTAAAAAATATTATTTACTTATTTACAGTTTTAAGTATTATTATGTGCTGTTTTGTTTTGTTTTGTAGAAAAAAATACTAAAAAAATGATCACAGATAGATGCAACTATATTTAATATATTTTTTAAAATTATTTCAACTGAGCAACTTGCAAATCCTGTCACTTTATGTAATGTTATTTGGCACATTTCTAGTGTTTGACAAATTTTATTATGCATTGTGAACAGTGACTGTTAAGTTGATGTAATGTGAAGAGTGTTTTATTAGTTACATGCAGACCCAGTTAACAGCTGATATACAATAATTGCCATTAGTGGTCTGTTTTGTACTCTTTATTTCCTGTTAGGTCCTGCTCCAGGTCTCCAAACTTGTCTTTGCATCTTATAATTGTTTCTTTCTTGCCCCTTTGAATGTGAGGGCTAAAATGTAACTACCTATTATTAACACAACATTACTATAATAACACAAGTACATTTATACCTTCTAGCTGAAACTATCATCATAGGCATCTATCTGCTGCATAGGTTTGCAGTTGCTGTTTTTGTCCTCCTCTAAATCAAGTGCTTCCTGCTGTTTTTCTGAATAGTAAGCATGGAAAACAAAAATGATGTGTTTGTCATTAGCCATCTCATTCATTTTAACCACACAAAACATGTTGACCCTTTAGTTAACTTTGATGGGAATAGTTTTGAGCCCTTTGACTAAGAGCTGTGCTTAATCTGTGGGTGTCTAGATTCTATAAAGGAATTTCGGTAATTTAGTTATCTGGAAAGTAATTTTCTTGTTCATGTTTATTGCACCTACAATTGTGAAAAGCTTATCCTTGCGAACCATATCCCATCACATTGGGTACTTTTTTTTTAAAGTAAAACTACAATATAGGTCATTAGATACTGTATGCTTCCATTAATCTATAGGTGGCTGTGAATGTATATAGTGGCATATTAGCGGCTGTTGTACTAAGATAAGTGTGTCACATGTAGCAGTGATGATGGGATATGCCTCATGCTTGGGAATATCTGCCAGTTCAGTCAGGTTGTAGTCAGAAATTGAGCTGGAGGACAAGCAGACTGCAATCTAGATACAGATCCAGAATCAAATGTTTCCAGAACAAGCTGGACGCTTAAAACATTATCTTTGCATACCTTCTATGAAGAACTGTGTGTAGTTCAGTTACTCTAGTTTCTTTTAAACCTGAACCAGCTTGGGGGATGTACCAGATCATCTTCTGTACTTTATCAGATCATGTACAATCGCTAAATGTAAATTACTTAGCTGAAGGCAGCCTGCTAGGCCAGAGAGAGGTCAGAAACTGAAGGTTTGATAGAACAGAGAAAAACTTTAGAAAAAAAATAGTAGTTTCTAGTTTAATAAGAGTGGTCATATGAAGCTCACAGGACAAAGAAGGGCTGTGTTTATCACCTGAAGTCGCTGCTTTGTTCTTGTTTTTATGACTAACTTGTTTACATACTGTATGAGGGAGTTTGTAAGTATTGTGGGCAGGTACAAAAAAAAAGCTGCAGGAGCATGTGGAATAGGCAAGTCTGTCTGTGCACCCATCTATTTCACAGCCCATGCATGGTGTTAGTCAAAAGTGGCAACCAGTGTGAAACAAATACTTTAATGCTGTATATAATATTGATTCTATTATCATACTGCGATAATTAATTGTTAAGCTTTGTATGGTCAGTGTCAGTCATGTTAGTTGCTTATCCTGAGCTTGGTATGCATGGAAATGGATGTAACCAAACCTTTTTGACAAATTTTACTTGAACACCCTTGGACTAGAGAATTATTAATACAGACATTTCCACAAGGTAAATTTGTTTGAGTGGACAGTAAATAAAAAAATTTGTGTTGGCTAAATCAACACTCCTTTTAATTATATACAGAATGACATCAATGTTTTTTATGCTATGTTTAAAGGTTATGCCCTTGTAATTCAGTGATACAAAGATTAAAATTTGTTAACTGTGATGGTAAGTGTACAGCCAATAGCCTGGAAGCTAGGTAGGAAAATATTTTTTATTATTTTTTTAAATCTAAACTTGCTTTACTACGGTGGATGTGGGCAGTGGTGAGCTGATAGCAGTCATGTTGCTATGGAAACAGCCTGGATTGATAGAGAAGTAAGGGGGAGGCTTTACCACCAAATGGAGCTGAAAATATCTGGCAACCCAGACATGTGTATAAAATACAACATGACTTTTTAAGATTCTGACATAAATATGAGCAAATTTTCAGTCAGGAATGTAATCCCACCTGACTCTAAATTGTGTGGTTCTTTTTTTTTTTTTTTTCGCCTTAACCCTAATGAAAAATTATCATGTACCATGTAATTATTGGTCATTTGATTTTTTTCAGTCTTTTGAAAGCAAATAAGACTTTTAATTTAAAAGACTTGGCTAGTAAGACGGGCTGGAAGTGTCATGAAAAAATACTGCATCTTACTGGTTGCACCTTCAGGATCTGGAGATCCGCTTTGGGTCTGTGTGCATGAGTTTGCATATTCTGCCTGCTTAGTGGCTTTCCATTAAGTAATCCAGTTTCCTTTCCACAGTCCAAAAACATGCAGATTAGGCTAATTAGTGTTCACCGTAGTGTGTGAATGTGTATGTGAGCCCTGGATACCATGGATTGGCTCCCTTTCAAGGTTGTACTCGTGCCCTAAGACTCCTGGGATAGACTTCAGGACCCCCGCGACCCTGTATACGAATAAAGCGGTATAGACGACTGAGTGAGTCAGGTTATATGGTTACACAAACAATTTACTATTAAAAATAACTCATCAATAGCTTTCAATTGACACCAGACTAGTGCTGCTGTGATTTATAACACCTGGAGAAAACAGTCATTTTAGCTGGAGGCAGAAAACAGTTATTTTAGCTGACTTTGGAGCTTTATTTCTAGTTAACATGGCACGCTAGACTCTGCCACAGAGCTGATATGTTTCAGTCAATCATTGTCCCCCATGTTAGAGTTTTTTTATTATTATTATTTTTGTAAACATATATAAGAATTATAATTATTCAAAAATGAAAGGAGTCTTTTCAGTCAAAATTTTTTATCATCCTTTGTTTAAATTGAACCGAATCGAGTCATGAATAGATATCATGAATAGAGTATCATTACATCTCTATTAATTATTATTTACTGTGTTCAAATAAGAAAAAAAATGGATGGCATGTGGCACAGCAGAGGAAAGCACACATCAGCCATGGTACTGGAAGCGAGACAGACAAACAGACAGACAGTCTTCTCTTATACCTACTTATCTTGCTTTAATACCCATTATGTTCCTGTAATTAGATGTGTTGAGTGGAAAAAATATATAATTGTTTTAAGATTTTTATATATTTTTTATCATTAAAAGATCTATCTATGATGTAAATTGGCAATAGTTTTATTTTTTTTATATCTTCAATCACTGACCTAGAATCATGGCTCCAAGTTACTGTCTTTGTAACCCATGATTATCTCAGCTAGCACAGATACCCCCGAGCCCAACTCGCTGTTTCATGTCAGCTGAGGAAACGCAGGTATCTGCCTCTTTCTTTTCACACTCAACCAATCAACTCCACTGCCCAGGCTATTTTGGGACTAATTGATGTCTGAGTCTTGAATGTGGAAAGACCTTAGAATAGACCTGCTTTTTCATGCTCTCCCCTGGAGATTCTGAGATTTGAAACAATCCTGTCGTTTTGGACATTCATGTTGCCACAACACAACAGGACATTTTTAAAGCTTCTGAGAGTGCCTTTGTCAATTCTGCACTGTATGAATGTCTCACAGCAACACCTCAGTTAGGAACATGAGTCATACTTGTGCTAGTATGAAATACACATCCTACTGACACTGGAGCAGGATAAAACTGCTGTCCCTGGTTGCACCAGTCTTTATTCCTTCATCTTCGCTGATCACACAATGGACAGAAGTATAGTACAGTACATTTCTTTTGATGAAATGCATGAGATCCTTATGGATCCTTATGGTGGTGGAATATGAAAGCTACACATTTTATGTACAGGTGACATTTTGATCAAACTGTTTGATTATCTACTGTTGATGCTTTATTCCGTCAAAAAAAAATCTTGGATGGAAAAACAACAACTAACACATTGTACAGTATAGGTGTGGTGCAACAAAATATCCAACAAGCTTATTTTCTTTAATTTAAATAATGAGTATGCAGAATACAGTGGTACTTGAATAATGACAAGCAGTTAGATTTCCTTTACATGATTTTGCATTAATACGTTTTGGCAGAAATAGCTGGCTATTAAATAACATAAATAACATTCCAAGATGCAGATACATTTCACATTGATATTTAAGTCACACTGTCGCACATTTCAAGAATTAGTATTGCCAGGAATTTCACAATTCTGGAAATAAATTTTTAAGTGGCATAATGTGAATTTGCCATAACATGTGCTGTGGCAGAAAAGAAGTGCAACATGGCAGGGTGAGATTGTGACAGGCCAAAATAATTGGCTAGTTGACATAACTTGCAACAATAAATTTAGGGATAATACAAATGAAGCTCTTCTTACACAGAAATGTTACACTACATTAATAAATAGTTGAGTAGAAATAAAAAAGTAAGTATATATGTTTTAAAAACTTAAATAAATCTGAGTATCCTGTTTACATAACCCTGTAATCTTTTTTACATTTAACATTAATGATCAGATTTTCAAATCCCAAGCGTTAAATAAAAATAATTTCAAAATGCACATAGATTTTGAGTCATCTTTAAAGGCTCTTAGAGAGGAATTCTCTCTCACACTTGTAACCAGGGTCCACTGATCTTCTATTCATTCTGGGCAGTGTTGTTCAGTCCCACTAATCCTATCGGTCCCATCCTCCAGTTCAGAGAGACACAGCCAGCCAATTACTAAAGAAACAAAGCAAGCTCAAAATAACAGTAAGTGAGCGAACGATTTTCTCTGGTTCTTGTGACGTCAGACTAGCCATGGCAACTAGACTGCTCTGATGACACAGCCCAGTGTCTTCGAACATTTCCTTTATTAACATCAAAGATCTGGCCTTTCCAGGCTCTAATTATGCACTGCTCATGGCACATAGTGTGTAACACCCTGTAACATACATAAGGAGAATGTTCATGAATAGGCTTGCTTAGGCATGCTCTTCTATAAGAGATAAACATAAAAAGTCATAGTACAGAATATTTTTTAAAAATGTACACCCAGAATAAGAAAATGCAATAATCTAATGTCATGTGTAGTGTGTGTGTGTGTGTGTGTGTGTGTGTGTGTGTGTGTGTGTGAGAGAGAGAGAGAGAGAGAGACACATGTATTTGACAGGTTTGACCTTCTTGGGATATTTGGTGAGCCCCCACACGTAAAACAATCACCATGAAAGATTTTTTATGATCTCTCTGCATTTGATTATATTCAAAAAAGTGTTTATTTATAAAGGTGTAATTTTTTTTCATTGTAAAACATGACAAAAGTTTGACTTATGACTTTACTTTAAAATCCAGTTTTCATTTGATAGGTTTCACTGCCAAACATGCTAAATGGCAAATTTGGACACTAACTCAGTCTGGCTAATTATTTCTATCAGGCACACAAAGTTATATATCCTTGTTTTAGAAGATTTCATCTTTTACATTTTTGGCAAATGACTACAGTTAATGACCTTATTTTGCATAGTTTTCTTCATGTCACATGAAAAGTAAAGCAGGACAGCGCAAACCAGAGCCATGCCATGAAGAAACCTCATGGAGAAAAGCTTAAAAAGGACATTGGCAGCCAGTTACCTCATTGCAGTTTAACCAGCAGTCATGGACGACTATGGTAAGTTGTGGTCATCAACTACTACAAGTGAGAGATGTGCTGATGATTATTATATTCATTTGAACACACAAATGTAACAACGGTTAATACTGGTCATGCATCTTTTAAAACACACTAACAATGCTAATTTAATTTAAAGATAGTAGTTTTACTCAATGGAAACCAGTCTAAAGTCTCCGGGTTATTAGATTAGTTTGGCAAAAGGTGATTAATTCCCTCATTCGACCAACACACTCTCTGCTGAGTTATTCACTTGACAAGTTCTTTTGTTTAAATGAGACACTCAGGTTTGACTGACACATCCTAGAGTCCAAACAAAGTCATTAAATCTTTTGTCGTATTATTAATATGTGTGCAGCTAGAAAAACCTCTAGAGAGACTCTCCTGACTGTTTAGACAGTGCAATTATACAATACTCAAGCAAACAGTTTCATGCAGTTCATGTGTCTGGAATACTTTAGATATACCTAGTGGCCAAAACACAGTATTTGTGCTGATTTTATTTTTAAAATGTTTATGTTATACATGTAATACTTCTAAAGTTTATTGCACATGGAAGGGACCAATCTTGTTTCCCTTAAAATTTTTTGTTGCCAACTTTAGCTGTTTTAGAGTGACACAAAAATGAAAAAATTTTCAGCGTTATACTGTCTTGCTTCAACCAATAATAGTTTAAAATGAAAATTATTCATTTTTATTTATGAGTATTGAAGCTAAAATTGGTGTAACCTTCTAAAAGCAAATGCCCAGAAAAATTGTTGCTTGAATAAAAGCATCCGTGCAAAATTATGGATTTTTCCCCCAAAAAAATCTATAGTGTCTGTAACCATATCGAATTCATGTTGCAATTTCCTAACCATTTTGCAATTTTTGTTTTTAATTTTTTCTATTTTAGAATAATATACTTTTTAGATTTATGTCTTTTCATGTAAAATCTACACTGGCCAAGTTTCAGCTAAATGCAAAAACGTTATTTACGCTACATAAATGTTCATGAATTTGTATTGAGCAAATATGTTTCCTTTTATCTGATAAAAATATAGATGTGTATGCATATTTACCAAAAGGGAGCATGGATAAAGCATTAAGTATTATGAAAAATGGTGTTATATAAACCTATTAGAAAGTTCACTTTTTCATCTAGATAAGAAACATTTTAGCACCAATACCATGTTTTGGTCATAGGTGTACTTAATAAGGAGTCTGTTACATAATAATAATAATAATAATAATAATAATAATAATTATTATTATTATTATTATTATTATTAATATACTAATAATGCACAATTGTTGTAGGAAAGGATTAGGTGAATTTGATTATTGTCATAAAAGTTTGATTAAACAAACAAAAAAAAGCTCCTGATAGCTCCTGATAGAAAATTGGTTACAATATAGTTGACCTTTGGATTTACTTTATCTCTTATATTTTTTTGATGGGGTTAGTATATGTTATTAGTATAAGAAAAGAAGCCAAGGGTATAAATAACAAAATGAGTATTATGACAATTGAATTCTGTCTTTGCGATGAGATTTAAATTAAAATTTAAGTTTGTTGGAAAAATGTAAAGTTGTTTTATAGAATATTTTAACAGTACATCATAGATCAAATGGATAGATCATTTTACTTCTTTACTTTTTTCTGTGAATAAATGCCTTATATAGACAAAATTATCTGCCAAAAATATGTATCACTTGAAATTGGGAATAGATTTACAGTAATCCCTGTATAATATTTGGCTTATTCTTATCTTATAACAGGATTTTTTACCCCCAGCCATTACATTATAATAGAGAACTTTATCTAGTGAAAAGATATCAAGCATATCTTGTTTTGGTTAAATAAACAAATAACAACCGGTAAGATTTTTATTTGATAATATGAAAGTTAAACGAGTTAATGTAGGTTACAAATTGTTAAGAGCAACTTACATAGAAAACATTCAGTTGAAGAGAAATAATTCAGCCAAGGAGGTGTGCTATGAATCATAACATATATCAGGGCAACCATGGATCCAGACTACCAGGTGGATTACATTTAACTAGAGTAGACAAAACCATTCTCCTCTGATTTGTAGGCCAGCATGGCTTTTTATTAACCTGCAACACAAGCCATAATATAATTCTTTTCACATATTTTTACTTGGAAGATTTGTCTCATTCTGCACAGTGATTTCTCTCTCTCTCTCTCTCTCTCTCTCTCTCTCTCTGCAAAATTATATGGTACAAATCTTTTTCTGGGCAAAGTGGGCAAGAAGTTTCACATCAGTGTCAATTCTTTAATTTAAATCAAGCCACAGATAGAGAATAGGGATTGATGGATTGGAGAAATGTTAGAAGAATATAATGAGGTCTCCAGATCTCAAAGACACCAGTCTGGCAGACCGTGGTCAGTTTCTCCATTCCCCTAAAGGCCAAAAGAGAATAATGCATTATTCACTCAGCAACTGTGTATATTTACATCTTTTTGATTTATAAATTCTGCAGTTATGAAATGTCCTATCACTGCCAGGCATTACCAATCTCTTGATGTTTTACCAGTCATAAAACATAGTAAAAGTTTCTCTCACACAGGGAGAAAATATATATTAAGGGAGACTGAAATGTTGCATGATATTGCATGACTGAATACTACCCTTTGTGGGTAGTGTTGCTGTCCCTATTTTGATCCTAAGCTCAGGGGTTATTATCTGTGTCTAGCATGCCTGTGCATGTTCTTTTGTTGTGAATGTAGGGTTCCTCTGGGGTTTTGAGTTTCTTTTCACCTCACAAAATCAGATGCTAAATCACCTGGCTACTCTAGATTACTTACTGGAGGAAAATAAATAAATAAGGAAATAAAAATTGTATATAATTACATATACATTCATACATTATATATGGTTACTAGATTCCACAAGCAATAAATTAGTTTTAAAACCTTTATATTATATTATAAATAACATTTTAGTGAAATTATTAACTATCTGGCCAAAATGTCACCATTTCATAATGGTCTAATTATTAGGCTGCATCAAGCAAGGAGAATAATTAGGGATATTTTAAATTACTAGCACTGAGTTAAGAACTCTTCAACACATTATCAAAATCTGGAAGGAAATTTTGTGGAAGAAATGTGGTTGACAGAAAAATCATAATTGGAGATTACTTTAACACTTGGTGAAGTTGCACAGTAAGAATCAACAGTAAACCCATATGTTTAATAGTGACAGTAAGAGCATTTCCATACACATGCAATGGGATGAGAACTCAACAGCTGTGTAGTTATAATAAAAACACTTGTTAATGAAACTAATCAGAAATAAACATTTCAGTTTGTTGGGGAGCATAATTATTGGATTTTAAGGATCATGTGGTCTGACCCTTAGACCCTGTGTCTAGAGGCAGTGTTATGATCTGGAGTTGCTTTAGTTGATCAGACATAAACTCGGCAACGATATGTAGCAATAAAAATAAGTCAACTGATGACCTGAATGTACTGAATGAACAACCCAAGTTGTAAAAAAGTGGTTCTGGGAGCATGAGAAATCATTTTCACCATGTTGTGTGCTGTAATCAAAAGGTAAAGGTAATTGAATGAAATCTAGTCTGTAAACTATAATTTTTTTTGGCCAGGAAGTATAGAGAAGAGGTTACTTAATTAAAAGTGTAAATAGTAAATGTATTTGACCAATGAGTCAAACGTAAATGTTTTATACAAAATTAAAGTTAATATCATGCATTTGCGTATAATGCAATCTTTGCCTAAAATGATCTATGTATAATAATATTGTAATCTCTGTGAAATTGCTATATCATTTGACTAGCCTAATATGTTAGATACAGGAATCAATGCTGGTCTAACCTGGCTTGAGCAGAACAAAACAAGATAATGTAAACAAGAATAGTAATTATAGTCAGTTAATGTTGGTACACTGGCTAAAGTTTCAAATTAGATCTTGTCTAGTGCATGCCTTCTAGGAAGACAAAGAGATGCCTCATTTTCTACAAATTTTTGCTTTCTGAAACATTAAACTGAGGTGGGACCAGGGGCACTCATCCTAATGCTTCACACTAAAGTCTGGTGGATTATTCACATTCAAACACACACAGCTAGCTCAATGATAGGCGTTAAGTCAATGAGATAAGAGAAAAAAGACTCTTGGTCCAGAATGTGTTCAGTTCTAACCCAAGAGTGCTGTTCTGGGCCATAACTTGTCCAGTCAACCAAGTACTTGGTGCCACACTGGTTTTAAAGTCAACTAAATGTATCCTAGTAAAGGCTAAGACAGCATCAAAAATGATTTTGAGGGGGCATTAACAGGTGGAGGTCCACAGAGGGCTTTACACAAATTCTTTTAACAGTAAGATCGGTAAGGTAGGGTTTTTCTAATGGTCAAAGGAAGAACTAGTATACTACTGGACTAAGTTCTTAAAAGGCCTGAAATAACTTGCCAATTTCTTATACACTAGCCTTAATGACATTCTTTGTGGCAAAGTTTACCTGCTGCCCTGGCCAGAATGTTGTACACTGCATGGCGTTCCATAAGCCATAGCTTGTAGAGCCACCTTGGCTTACTGCCAGACTCTATGACAGTGTGTTCCACTGTGGGGACCATCACCACCTCATTCTCTTGTTCTGCAAACATGGTTGGAGGATACTCAAATTGGCCCTCAAATAGTGACATGCACAGTGAAGGGTGCTACAGAGTATTGTGAGCATACTCTATCCATATCAGATGTTGCATGGTTGATGGGAAATAGAGTTTACCTGGGAGACCCCAGCCCATATCTGGCTCCTGTTTTAGAGTGTTGCAGATGTTCTGTTTCAGACCCCAGTGCAAAGATGCAATAACATGAAAAAAATTAATTATAGGCTTGAGAGTAGGTTTCTGTGAGGGCAAAGAATAAGGAACATCTGGTCTATCAAGGGTTCAGGCATTTCGCCTCCTAAATGTAGGCAAGGTTCTTACAGTCTATGCAGATTCTAGACTGGTGCTTATCACCTTCAAGCCAGTTGCTCCACTCATGTAAACCCAGTTTAATGGCCAGTTTTATGTTTAAGATTTTCAAGCACTAACTTCTATGTCTGGGGCATTACCCTCCACTATGAACTAACTTCAAGATCAGACATGAACAGAATTGATTCTCATGTTAAGCTTCTCTTTAGGGATTAAACAGCCTGCTTTGCTTTCTTTGTCTACCTGAACTCCACCGAGGTCTTTTTTAGTCAAGGTGCTGAGAGGAGCCGCCAGGGTGTTAAAACAGCAGATAAAGTGGCAAATTAAATTTGCAGATTACCAGCCTCAGGGTGTCGCCTAGCAACCGGTTTTGGGCCTGTTGTAAAACTCTGTTTAGATGGCCACTGTGCTGCCTTAGCCGCTACACCCAGTGTTACAACTGTCATAATTATAGAATTATCCTTCACTAAAAACTACTATAGAAAATAAAACTCCTTAAAAAAAACTTTCTTTATTTTGAAAATGAATATTAACCTAAAATAACTGTGCCGGAATCACATTTAGATTTCAAGTCACACTTTTTTGAAATACTGTTTCATATTTTTACAGACTGACAGAGCAGCAGGGTATTCGAATGATTAAATATCGATGCTGACTACAGGGAGTTGACATCCATTGTTTATATCAGTTCATAATTTTAGGCTTTCTAAAATAGAGTAATAAATAAACTAACACTGGATAAATAAACAGGTCGAGAAACTAACACTGGAAAAAAAACTAGGTGGAAATGTAAAATCCAGGAAATGTAATCCCTGTCCTCAAAGGAGCAACTGTTTTAATCTAGTCTGCCAATAGAAGAAAGAAAACTCATAGGATCCAAAATGAGTACTAATTAAATCAGCTAATATTTTAGTCTTCTAAGTAGATTCTTCATAAATAAAGAAGTACAAACAAACATTTGTAAAGTACTTGTTTATATTAGACAAGAAACATTAAACACCAAAAATAAAGTTGATCTCACAAAACAAAAAAATTAATAAAAACAATAACAAAGACTGTAATCATTTGCAGTAAACTGAAGGTCAGATTAAGAAATGTTTGCCAAATTTAGCGTGAAGGATGAAGTGACTGTTGGAGAATTTTGGAGAATATTCTGCAACAGAATATAGAATCATACTAGATCAGATGTAAACATGATGTGAGAAAGCATATGAAAGAGATCTGAAACAAACTTAAATACAGTGGAACCTCGGATTACGAGCTTAATTCGTTCCGGAAGCAGCTCGTATTCCAAAACACTTACAAACCAAATTTAATTTTCCCATAGGAAATAATGGAAACTTAAATTATTTGTTCTACAGCCCCCAAAAATAAATACATAAACATAATTAATACAAAATATAAAGTCAAAATAAAACAAATTAATGTGTACTTTACCTTAAACAAATGTAAAAATAAATCCCGACAGATAAGTGTTTTCGTTTGTGCACGCAGGGTGTGTGTGTGTGTGTGTGTAAAATGTACACACACACACACACACACACACATTAACAGATAGACCGTTTTTAAAACCGTTTAAAAATTAGCAAGGAACATCCCTAGTCACACTCACGTGAGCGCATACTAACAGGATCACTGCTGTAAGTAAAACAACAACAACAAAAAACAAATTAAACAGCTCCTCACCTTTAAAAACAATCGCGACAGAGAAGAGTTTGTGTGTTTGTTTGGCAACCTGAGAGAAGGGGGCTGAAGGGGGGCTCGCTCGCGTTTACAGCCCCCTTCTCTCAGGTTGCCAAACAAACACACAAACTCTTTGCCTTACACAGACACAAACACACACACTTAACAACACTGCAAGCACTAGGACCCAGCAGGGGAGACGATAGGTCTCGGCTTTACAGCTCCTCTCCTCTTAGGTTGCCAAACAAACACACAAACTCTTCTCTGCCGCGACTGTTTTCAAAGGTGAGAAGTTGTTTAATTATTATTATTATTTTTTTTTACTTTACAGTAGTGATCCCGTTAGTATGCGCTCACGCAAGTGTGACTAGCGACGTTCCTTGCTAATTTTTAAACGGTCTCTTCGTTAATGTGTGGGTGTGTTTGTGTGTGTGTATTCACCCAGCAGGAGAGACGATTACCTACAATTCCGCTGCAAGAGATAGAAAAACCGTTGGCTCACTTGTGACGACGTGACGCTCAGTGTTAAAACAAGAAGTGCATGCATGAAACATGATACTCGGTGCTCGTAAACTAAGACAATGCTCGTTTTTCAAATTAAAAAATATTAAAAATTGTTGCTCGTCTTGCGGAACACTCGTAAACCGAGGTTCGTAATCCGAGGTTTAATGAAAGAAAATTGAATAAAAGAAAATAAACATGAGATTTTGGGACTGAAATTTCTTACAAAATTTTTGTAGTTCATACACCCTAAATGTGAATTTACTAGAAATTATTAGAGGAGGTTTTGTTGTATTTGCATTTGTGTTTTATCCTCCTTATTATGTACTGTATGATAATAATGGCTTGTGTTATTGGCTTGTGTTATTTGCATTTATTGGTAACTTTCATAATGCAGAAATTGCAAAAGATGAACAGTATGACCTACATTTACTTGGAGAGGTATAAAAGAAAACAACAATACCCAGATAAGAGGTTTGAGCTTTTTCTCTAAGGAAACACTTTTGCCAAGCTTTTTCTCTAAAGAAGAGTGATCTTGCTTTAACAATCTTGCCCAAGAAATAAGTGCTTTAATGCAATAGGATGCCATTTCAAAAACCTGGTTTTTAAATATTTCTTTAGAACCACAATTCAGACCATTTTTTCTTTAGATAATTTGAAGAAATATGTTTTACACAGCCTGGGGAAAGAAAAATTGCTGTTGGTTTGCATCAATCATCAAGCTTATTGGCTTGCATCAAGCAAAGAAAACATTAAAATTACTGGAACTGTTTAAGATCCATACAATGCATTATTAAAACCAGGAAGGATAGTGATGAACCATCCAGTATGCAGAAGAAACATGGTCAGAAAATTCATGAATGACAGTGAACAGAGATCACTTAAATGCTTCTTTAAGTACATTGTAAAAAAAAAAAAAATCCACTGTAGAAATCACAGCTATAATTAAATAATTGATGAAAATGTATTTCTACACAATTTGATGAACACCCAGTGTTGCACTAAACAGCTGATAAACCATAAGAAAAACAACTGGTATTAGAGTAACACTATACCTGAACTTACCAACCCTCTAATCTCATTTACTGTTATTTTGGGTTTGACCATGTTCCTCACTCTGATTATGAGTTTCAACCTTCTTATTGTTGTTTATTCATTAAAATATTTTACCAGTCCCCTATCTTGACAGCATGCAATGCTCAAAGTCTCTGTGGATGAATTATTCTACAGTATAATAAAAACACTGAATAAGTGCATTAATATAAATTTATCATCTAATTTAAAGATTGAATTATTTTTTAGAACTGCTGGTATTAACAAAATAAAACAACAAATAGTCTAGTTAGATTTTGGATTTCAAATGCACTATGTTAGAGGACATTTGTACCTTGTTTGCCTAACTTAGTCTTGCAAGACTTAGACACATGCAAGACAACTGTGGGCATCTGTCTCCCCAGAATTTGCTCAGCTGTGTGTGTTCTGATATGGCAGGAGTGGTACCTTGCAGAGAGGCCAAAGATAATGTGCAAATTGTTTATTTTAGAGTGTTGCTAAAGCAGGAAAGTCTACTTCAGGTCTAGAGCTACCATATGAGTGCTATCAAAAGAATGGCTTTTAAAATAGACTTCTGAATTGGTGGCACAATATCACCATCAGGCTTCATGTCTACTCAGAACGTGTGCTGTTTGGGGAGGGTAGCAGTCCTTTAAAGAAACCCAGTATATGGAGGAGGTGGAAGATGCACGCACATGGTGGAGAGAATCGTTTTTTTTTTCGTTCAGTGCACATCCCCCTCCTTCCACTCTCTCTCTCTCCCTCTCTCTCTCTCTCTCTCTCTCACCCTCTCTCTCACAGTGTGTTCAGTATTAGCTGTATCTGCTTCTCACTCACTCATGCACAGTCGGCTCTAAAGCACTTGAACTCTCAGGACTTGGCAAGCTGCTCATTCACCTTCCTTTCTCCTGAAAGAAGTGCTCATATTAACCTGCGCTTCAGGAAAACCCTTTGGTTCCAATCCAAGAAGTAAATGGCACTCGAGTCTGAGGAACGACTAAGGACTAACTGACAAAGCTGGAGAGGAGGAGAGAGGGAGAGACAGGAAGAGGGATTCCCCCACTTGTGCAGTAAACAGGAGAGAGGCTGGTAAGCAGAGACTGCTGCTTTTAATAAAAATAGGGAATTCTTTGGGAACAATGGGAAAGCCTGCTGAAACCTCAGATTTTTACGGCAGTAGCTAGTGTCGAGTTGTTTTTGTACAATTCAACTTAAATCAACTAAACTAGTTGTACATCAAATGATCGTGCAAAGTGACGTTAAAAATGATAAAGAACATTGCTATATATATAAAACCCAACAAAAATATTTTACAATGTTGCTTTCTTATCCTGTTTACTTTAAACTCTGTGTTCCCACAATAACCTCAATCCACAGCTTGCAGTCAGTTTGAAGATGGATAAATTATAAGTCTTTACCATCACCATGTGGTGCTCAATGTTCCTTAGCTGCTAGGCTAATTAAGTTGGATTGACAGGCAGACCGAGGTTGGTAACTTGGAAACAGGCAGGTTGAAGGTTAGAGAGCTCACAGAAACCACACACACACGCACATGCACGCACACACACACACACACACCCAGTCATGCACACTCATACAGACACAATGGCAGTATATTGTATCATAGCATGAGTGCAAGTGTGCTAATGATGGTTTATATACAGTATACACACACATGTCTGGATAGAGAGCAAGAAAAAGCATGTGATTCTGGGTGTGTGTTATCTGTGTCAAAGAAAGAAAGAAAAAAGAAAGAAAGAGAGAGAGAGAGAGAGAGAGAGAGAACCTTAAATCATGAGTGAGAGAGAGAGTGAGAGAGATTGTAAGGAACCCAAATAGTATACAGATACAGTCGCAAATCAGCAGTGCTGGCTGAAAAAATGTCCCACCTGTTCCAGGTTGCTCATACACAACTTCATACAAACAATGAATAATGAAAAAAAAAGTGTCCCTTGTTTTCTGATAAAACATCGTGACATGACGGGTGTTTTCATTTGGCTCCCAGTGGTACTCCACCTAATTAATAACTGAGAGGTTCTTGCTGTTAATTAACTTCAGAGCAACCCTGCTGGAAACATGCAGCGTTCAAACAACAACAGTGGCATCATGCTTGATTTACGAAACATGCTGCTTTGGTAAACTATTTATTGAAGACAGCGCTTCTGACAGTGTAACATTAGGAGTCAGTTCAGCTGCTTGGGTCTGTGCAGCGCTATGATTAAGGGACGAGAAACAAAAATGAACTAGAATTAAACGATTAGAATAACAAAAGACACGTCACCAAAACACTGGGAGAAACTCTCACAAGGATGACTTTGCCTATACTGAAGAATGTCTTCTCTGTTTGTTCTGTTATCGTCCCCCCAATAATACAATTCACTTTTGTAGTTGGCCGCATGACAAGTAGACAATGGTAAGATTTGTGGATATAACACACACACACATGCAGAGTGAGAGAGAGAGAGTGAAAGTGAGGGAGCGAAAGAGAGAGAGAGAGAGAGAGAGAGAGAGAGGAGAACATTGTGTGATTGACATCTACATGCAGACTGGCAGGGATTCCTCATGAGTCATTGAAGGTACTTCAATGGTACACGTGTCTGTATCTATTCAGTTGCATCCATTCACAGTAAGTTATATACACTGGATGAAGGTACAGTCCACTCTTCTACCTTCCGAGCATTCTTTCCTTGCTCAATACTTCTACAGCATTATTGGATTTGTAAATGGATTTCCAGGAAACCTTCACTGAGAGATACAAAATGATAATACTAAAATGCTGTAAGTCTAAGGAAAAAGAATAAAAAAACATTCAAGGTAACATGCAAAATAAAAAAAATGAAATAGGATATTACATTCAGAACATTTAGACTACTTTTTCACTATTTAAAAAAGTAGGGGTAAAGAAGTATAGAAGTAAAGCATATATGTTTATCCTATAGTTATTTTCAAAGGAAGGTAAATCTGATCTGTGCTTAAATGTTGATTGGTTGTTCGTCTGGGGAATCCCAGTTCTGCATAACATTTATTTTACATGAGAAGTGGGGGACATTTTAAGTATTTTATTAGTTTTCTAAGTGTGTGTGTGGGGTGAACAACCAATAAAAGTGAAATGTCATCACTATAACAGACGGTTTTCACATCCATCGTTTGAATTGGCGCAGTTCTTTGGAATACTCTGGCCATTGCAGTTTTTCAGCCAGATTACTGTGAGGCCAGTTGGACTGTGAGGCTAAATTTCCAGACAAATATTCCAAAGAGCAGAGTGTGCTTTGACCTGCTGGGTGTGATCTTAGGAGGATGTTTTCCCCTTGTACCTCTATTTCAGATGGCTGAAGAGTCTTTCTGACTGCTGTATAATTTATTCTACTTTAATTGTACTTCTTGTGGACTCTTTGCATTCTCCTTAGTGTTCTGGCCAGGATTCTAAATCCATGGGTGGAAACCACGCATCACCTGAAACACTCACCCTCCTAATTTGACACTGTGAAGGGTTATACATAGAGCAAAGACTAGGATTTAATTAAGCATAAACATTTTTAAGGGTACACATTCATTGTACAATTTTATAGTGCATGCTCGTTTAGGTAATTGAATTAATCTCTGTCCAGAGGAGCCATTGTTATTCCACAGGACTATAATTATGTCCTTAATTAATACATACTGTGCATACATTACAAGACATCACAGATCACCCTGAAATTTTCTTTAGCATTCATTATATTTCTGTGGAACACGTTCTAGTTCTAAACATAATCCAATAGTTCCTCCTCAATCTCAATGAGAGTCTTATACATTATCTGGCCAAAATCCATTTGAATTGAAATAAGCAAATACTTAATAGTCTTTGATTGGATAATAACTGCAGTGATTAATACATTTCAACTGAAAGCAATTCATTTAACTCCATGTAATAGTTCTAATTTCTTAAACAATCATGGCCTGCATCAAACAAATAAAACAACTAAGAAGATTGCTAACTGACTGAAATTGGGTTAACAATTGGCCAATGCATTATTAAAACCTGGAAGGATATTTGTGACCTGTCAAATGTGAAGCGGAAATGTGTTAGGGAAAAAACAATCTTGCATGACCCAGATGATGTTCCATTGTTGCATTGTAAAAAATCAACAGTACAAATCACAGTTATGTTTATTAGTGAGAGCAGTAAGAGCAGTTACACACACATTCTGGAAGAAAATAAATGTGCCGTTGTGTAAGGTTTTTAAAAGGATGCAGATGTGTGCTGTAATCAATGCTAAAGGCAATACAGTGAAATATGAGAGTGTACACCTTTAATTTGCCGTTTATCAGTGTACACTGATCAGCCATAAAATTAACACCACATTAAATAAACATTGATTATCTTGAAGTCATGTCTCGAGGGGCCAGAGCTATTTTCGTGGCACAATGTTGTATGGTTTTAATGTTAATGCTGTTTAATGTAAATAAAACAGCATATGAAGTGATTTCATTGTTTCAAAAAGCATTATGTTAGATTTATTGAAAAAAACCAACCTTTAAATTGCCTTGATTGGTGAGATTTTTTTTATTACTTTTTTCTGGATTAAATTCGTTTGGACTTTAAATAGGTTTTAATTATACTGTCTCAGATGTTCTTTTTACATGGTTAAATACACTGCCTGGTCAAAAAAATAACTAAGTGCACACTTTAACCTTTAGCTTTGTTTCTGACCAATGTGCTGGCCAATTCATGTGTGACGCTGATTCTTCAGCAGAGAACCACTTACAGTATTCACAATTTGAGTCTTGAAATATACCCGTGCCATCAGGGAAGAAACCTGGTCATTTAGTACATTCAGGTCATCAGCTGACTTTATTTTATTGCCACAGAATGTTGCTAAGCCCCGACGTGTGCAACTGAAGCAACCCCCGATCATAACATTGTCTCCAGAGGATTGTACAGTGTACAATATATATATATATATATATATATATATATATATATATATATATATATATATATATATATATATATATATATAATTTTTATTTTATATATATATAAAATATATAATACATATATTTTACACGTTCACTCTTAACTAGAGACTTACATATACAGTATGCTTTAAAGTTTTCATAATTAAATATACCCTTACATAGATTTACTAGGTTATTAACTAGTGGGACCATCAATCAAACACCGTTGGGAAGAATTTTATTTATTTATTTATTTATTTTGGGTTGGGGTGGGGGGTGGGAGGGGGGGTGGGTAACTCAATACACGATGGGTGCATTGTTTCAGACCACATGACCTTTTATATTGCTTCAAATCCCGTTTTTTTAATCTTATTTCCCTAACAAATTTAAGTTTTTTTTTCTGATTAGTCTCACTAACACATGGTTTTCTTATGGCCACGAGGCTGTTTAGTCCCAATGCAGTTCTAACTGTGTACATATGGAAATTCTCTTACTTTGACTATTAAACATAGCATATGTTTTACAATGTAACTTTACCAAATGTTCAAATGATCTCCATTCATGATTTTTGTGGGTTCTTAACCCAGTTTAAGTAATTTCAAAAATACTTAGTGGTTTTCTTTACTTGATGCGGCCCAATTATTTGACTGAAATTTTTGCAAGGTATTGTGTTGTTTAAGATCATTATGGTTGTTTCTTAGTATTTTTTGTGACAATTTTCATTATATGGAAATCTGTGACAATTTGGGTGAGAGTGCATTACCATTATCGACATTTATTCTAAAAGCAGCATTTAAACAGAGAGACTGCATTACTGGAAACCTCCTACTAGCTTAAGAGTCGTGGTAGCTTTTAGAATCGCGAATTATTTCCTGTCAGTAATATTCTGCCAGCGATTTTAGTGTAAGAAATCAAATGAATTGGACAGACACACAGTATGGTATCATAAGTTTCATGCTAATATTATAAGTTTAATATCAGAAAATCTTTGGTATAGCAACCCTATTGTGACTCTTGCCTCTCTAATCAATCTGTTTGTGGAACTTTTTGAATCAGACAAAATGGAAGCTAATTCTTTCTGGTTATTTAAATTAGGACTGCTCCTTTGGGCTATTTTCTCAGATTGATGTCAACATTAAATTCAGTGGAACAGATGTACACAATGTTTTTGCCTTGGGCATGTCATAAATGTCTTGTGACAATTTTATTCACAATATCTGTAGGGTTATGAAGAGGGCTTTAGTACAGTATTAAATAAGTTAAACTACTAGACATCTAAAATGTTTTTTTAAGGGAAATGTCATAGAAGCAGACTGTATTCCAACCAATAATTATGTCCTCATGCAGACCTATCATTTCTATGAAGCCTAGAGCTGAATGTAAAACTGTCTAGTCTCAGTGTAACCAGATTCTCCCAAATTCTCAAATATTTATTATATTTATGTATTCATAGATGAAAATGTAAAATTAAATATTAATGTAAATAAAATAAAATTTATATGTTATTTATATTTATAAATAAAATGTACAAAATGTACAGATTCCTCCAATTATTGACAGTCTTCATAAGATTAGTTTTTTAAACAACAGAAGATTCCAGTAATTATCTTTTTGCTTTTAGATAACTAGTTTGTTTTTTAATAATGTGTGTCATAATTTTTTACATCACTATGATATAATAGTAATACAATAAAACATCTTGATGTGCTTTATCATTTACCCTCAGGCTCCACTCACCGCTGCCTTTAATTATAATCTCTTTTCCCTTTGGAATAAATATGACGTAGCACACATTTTAAATCCCTTTGTTATCCATTACCAAGGGAAAAACAAGTGATCAGTTTAAACACTATCTAAGCAGTTAAAATGCTATTGATCACAATTTGGGTCATAACAAGAGATTTCACAAGGGAATTCACCAGGCATTGGAGCCATGAGCACACAGTTCCCCCACACACTGAGGAGGATGTTGAAGGAGAGTGGAACAAGTGCAAAAATAGCTGTTTTTAAAATTAGCTGTTTTGGATTATTGTAGTTGTCAACTTTTAAATAACAGCAACTTGATTAGAAACACCGTAAAAAAAAGGCATTCCTACAGTGCCTTTTAAAAGTTGAACCCTCCAATAACACAAACTTGATTGGCAGCACATTTTGTGGTTATTTGAGTCCAAAAAAAATCCCAATGTTTACCACTAAAGGAGTGCCTGATAACTGTTGTAAAATATGAAGGCGGAGCATTGAGGCTTGATGGTTCTTTTGCATTTCGTAGTTTAGGGGCTCCTTTACAGGTAGATATGAATTAGTTGATGGATATTTCAGGCCAAACACCCCCTCCCCCTTTGTCTCTAAGGTCCAGACCTGGCCGCAGATGCTTTTAATAAGAACATGAGACATACCTGCAAATCAACACAGAAATTATTAAACAAACACAAAAATCAATGCTTTTAAAAACCAACTCAGTCTCTGAATTTAAATCCTATTGCAGACTAAATTAAGCCCAAAATCCACATGCCCAAGCCTAAAAATTTAAGGAAGCTTACAATTTTCTGCATGGAGGAGTGTATCAAGTTCCAAGCTCCGAAAGTCTAAGACTTTGCGCTGTTAAACATTTTTATTCATTAAATGCAATTCTTCATGCAACGCAATGTTTTTAAAAAGATTTACACCCTTACAGTTCATATATGTAACACCTGTCTAAACAAAAATTAAACATTAAAAAGTCAGTTGCATATAAAAAAATAATAATAGGGCAGTTATGTGAATTAGCATGTAATACATTAATTTGGTATAGTCTTATTGTTTTAGATGATCAAGTAGCCAATTCTACTTTTAAATAATATACCTCCCTGATATACCTGGATTTATAGGGTACAGTATAACATTTTTACCTTTTGTGATTCATTCTGTGTGTGTCTTTTGTGGTGCCTATGCTCAGAAATGGTGATGGTGTTTGGTTTATTTGGATCCTATTCCGATAGTTTCAACGTTGTGAAGGATGTGTAGGCCCATTTAATTGTAAAACAAATTTAATATATAAAATGTGTCAGGCTCATTATGTTATACTTCAGTGCAAATTCAGTTGAATGTCTAAAATATGTTGGAGCATACATGGAGCTAAATTAAAGTAGAATGTTTTTTTTTTTTTTTTTTTTTTTTGCCAGATGCTGAAGGGATGATACCTCCAGGGTACCATATATGCTAAAACTGCCACTGGTCATTGTGATAGGATTGACCTATGTGGATTGATAATAATAGTACTATGAGCTCATTTAAATATTTATTAACTGTTGATGGTGTGATCAGGTAAAAGAGACCTTCCTTTCTTTCAGAGAAGGTATTCAAAGTGCATTTTTTTACACAAAGAAGGCTTGTCATATTTCAATCCCTAGGAAACTGTGATGTTCAAGTACATGACTGTTGAATATTTTACTTTGTTTAGTGGTATACTGCAGAGGAAATAGGTTAAGTATTTATAACTCATACACCAGTCAGTGACAGTATAAGGGATAGTAACAAACCTGATCAGCATTTTTAAAGACATTTTGAGAATGAAATATTCATTCTAACCTTATGGCATGCTAAATGTTAAATTAAAGAATTTTCTTTCTTTTTACCTTTCTTAAGCACACAGTGTTCATTTTACATGTTCTTCTAAATGATCTATAGAAGAACATGTAAAATTAACACTGTGCTTAAGAAAGGTAAAAAGAAAGAAAATTCTTAAATTTAACTTATGTTAAAGGAAGATGTTTTCATATGTGCTTTCTCTTACAGCATATGTACAGGCTCACAAACTGCAAAAGGAAAAATGAGCTTGGGAAACATTAACTGGGTGTTTGCACTAAGCCTTAATCTTTAGAGTGCTGTTAGGGAGAAATTGTCCCAAGAGTCTATGCATGCTTGTTTGGCTTTAATTCAGTTATTCACTGTAATTATTTTGGCTGCTAGATGTTATTTGTCCAGAGAGTACCATATTTTTCTCACATATTTAAAAAGAAAAATGCAGGAAAAAAGTGCAAAATGCTTCGAATTGGTGTTTGAGTATGGATAGGCTACAGTATATGTTTTTTTTCTTCTAAGAGTTTGCAGTTATATGAGCATTTAAAACTTTTCTAAAAAATAAGGTTTGTTAACATTTATCACAGAATATTGGTTTGCACGTAAGCTCAGTGTGCAATCACAATTAAAAACCTGTCTTTGTACTTTTGTTAATGTCCTCATCCGTACTGGATGCTGGGAACGCAATTTTATGATCAATAAAGCATCTATTTATTAAGCTACTGTATTTATCTCTGTAGCATATTGGTCATAGGCCTACTTGTTTACCCAGTGGTAGATTTTGGTTTCTCTTCTCTATAATCACTATAAAAAGCAAGTGAAATTATAGCACTAATGATGATTATTCAGTTTGATATGCTAAATCATATGATATAAAAACATTATCTGAATTCTACAGTCATGTTACGTTTTTAAAGAGAAATGCTCGTATTACATGAACTCAAATTGAAATTAGATAGAGTGCAATATAAGAGTATGTTTTGAAAAATTTCATCAGCATCTTCCACACTGGATAGGATTTGTGTAATGCCAAGGATGCCTTCTAAGGAAGCCTAAAGCCCAGCTAAAAGGGCTTTTATAAGGTTGGTTGCCAAGCAATACCCTCAGGCAGGTAATCAGAGGAAACACATGACACCTGGCCATGCACTATTCTTGTGCAGATATAATTTCTGTTCCATGTGTATGAGATGCTGTATGGAAATTAAGCTGGAAGATTGTACTGATATTTATTTTAAATATTTGTCATTTGTAGTAGATTGTACTTTGAAAAAAGGCTTTATTAAGAGAGCATTTACTGTAGTATAAATACTGATGTTTCAAGAAGACATTTTTGTTTAAAGGGGAAGCCTAACTGAGGCAAATATTTTATTTCACATGGAGCCCACAGGGTTAGTGACAATACCTTTCCCTGTCTATGAACCACCTCATTCCACCTGTATAGATGCTCTGCCTTTGGTTTCACTGTCACAAAAGCACAAGCATGCTTCACACAATCTCATCCAACCCCGCAGCTTATTACTGATTCTGATTCTTCAGGACAAATGGGGACTTAATCAGCGGTTCTATTTATATCTTGCTTTGAACTCCATAGTAGTATGTTGGCAAATTTGGAGAAAATGGAAGAAATTGTGGCAGGTCAAGCCACCGCCATTGGAAAAACACCATTAGATACTGGCTACGCTATTCTTAGAGATGCAGAATATGTTGCAGTGCATAGGACAAATACGGGTGCTGCTTCTATATCTAATCACTACTGCCTCTGGGTAAAGCCATGAATCAGATCACTAATCGGCTGACAAGTCAACTTCGGGAATTGCTGGTGGTTGAGATTGGCCACTCCCGAGGCTTATACTGATAAAGAAACCCATGCAATTAGGTGCTGCTGAGCCCCTCTTTTAGGATAAGGAGACATGAAAAGAAGAGAAGTGGTGACCGTATTGTGGTCAAGCTGGCTACTGACATTTTTGCTGGGCTTGCCTTAAACTGAAAGGCATGGGTCATTCCAGGGTGTTGGATCTGTGATGGCCCTGGTCTTTTTAATCCACCACACTTGCCTGGGAACAGGACCAAATTGCAGAAGTGGAAGACTCTTTACATTTATTCTGGTTTAGATGGTACTGTACCCTTACTGAAGTGATTCTAGTTTGCCTACAGTAGTTCATACAAATCAGTTCTGTTGTGGGTGCGCAATTCTTCCAAAGCTGCCTTAATGAAATTTGAGTCCCAGTTCCCATTACCTCTGACCAAGCAGCTTTGAGCAAGTGCCCCAAGACTACTAGGTCATTAACAAGGATTTGTTTTAAATAGAGAATCCAGATGTTAGCCCATCATTGTCCCTTTAATTGTGCAATCAGCTCACTCAGGGGTGCAGCTCCCAACTAATAAATTAGATTCATGCAGTGTGTATAATTTAATCCACATCAGGGTAGGAGATAAGTGGAAAAATGCATTCTTCAAGCTATCTAGGCACTGTGAACATTGGGTTATGCTCTTTGGCCTGATAAATGCTTCAATGGTCCTCCAGTGGTTCATTAATGAGGTCCTATGTGAGAACCGTCCTGAACTGTTTTACATTTGTCTATTTGGACAAAATCTTAAGTGAATCTCTGTAAGAATTTTGATCTTGAAAATCACAATTCCAGTTCCATGTCACCCTGGCACTGTCCTCTCCTAATATTCAGAGACTGTTTACAACTTACACTACATCACTGTACATACAGTACAGTCCCACTGCATAAAGCAATTATGACTTAGGGAATCATGAACTTCTGGCTTAAAGGACTGTCGGCACTGGTTCAGGAGGCCAAGCTCCTGAACCCAATTCACTCACTCACTCACTCATCGTCTATAACGCTTTATCCTGTATTTAGGGTTGCGGGGGCCTGGAGCCTATCCCAGGAGGCTTAGGGCACAAGGCGGGTACACCCTGGACAGGGTGCCGATCTATCGCAGAGCACACACACTTACACACCCATTTCTACATGTCTTTGGACTGTGGGAGAAAAGCACAGGGAAAAAATGCAAACTCCTTGCACACAGAGCAGGGAATCAAGCCTGGTCGGGAATAATGAAATCAGGTCACATGTTCTTTGATCCTTATGTCGTTTATTGTGTATCGTATATATCAGGCACAACCCCCACCAGTCTTGACTCCCTTACATTGGGGCCTGGAACAGAGTCTGAAGGGCCTTCATATGGAGCCAGACCCAGACCCATACATCGCCATTTTCAGGATGTCCAGAACTGTCAGGAACTGTTTTTATGCAGGCATTTTTCGGTAGCCAGTGATAAACAACAGTGTCAAGGCCTATGTGGCAGCTTGTTAGGTATGTGCCTAGAAAAAGGAGCCTTGCACATGTCTATCCTGGCTGCTTTATCCTCTATCCTCTATGAGATAACTGTGATACTAGTTATTGTAGATTTGTAATAAAAAACCTGTAAGGTCATCACTGCATCTAAACTTTCCTGGCATTCTTGGTACATATATGATAACAATACCATTAACAAAAACACCACCAGATGAATTGAATAGCATCGATTATTAATATACCAGTAAACTGTCAACAGGATCATAGACCCATTTATGAAAGGGGGACTAAGGGCCATCCTTATCTGGCCTGATACCACAGAAAATACAAGAAACAACAACCCAAAAAGCAATGCTGGCTACTTCAAAAAGATATCAAAGCACCATCACATCGTTCTGAGCACAGGGCTTAGCAGGCAAAGGGAGAAATCTGATCAAGCATCCATAGGATGTGCTAGATAAAGAAGCCCAATTCATGGAGGTTCCCCTCCACAACCCAAAGCACTCAAAGGATACATGCTAAAGTTCCGGTCACTGATACCAAAGCACACACCAAAGGTCCCATTAAGCCAGAGCTGTTCCAGTGGCACAAGGAAAAAATAATACCTAGGCAAGCTTAATGTTCATGGTTTTAATGTTATGGCAGATAGTGTACAGTATGTTAACTGAAGTGGAAGGTTATGTAGATAACATTTACAGTAGTTTAAATACAGTGACTCTGTTTATCTTTTGTGCTAACCACTGTAATACTTTGTGATAATTGAGCTGTTTTGCTTCAAAAAGCTAATCCAAGACGCAAACAGTTTTCTTTTTTTATTAGAAAACAAAGTTATGAGATGTAAATGGAGAACATCCACTATGTGGCTGCATGGTTAGAACTGAGCACATGGTTAGCACTGTTACTGTTAGCATTGTTGCCTCGCATCTTCAGGTTTGGGATTTCCAAAATTAAGTACAAAATAATTGTGTGTTTGTGTGTCGTTGTGCTCAGTGTTGATCAGGCATCCCATCAATGGTGTACCCTGCCTTGTGCTGTTAGCTCCCTGGTGCTGGCTCCAGGCCCCTGAATCTCTACAGGATAATTTCCCACTGTGCATGCATGAACATGCAGCAACTTGTTGCAGGTGAATCTTGAACCTTGAAGTAGTAGTAAAGATGATAAATTAATAAGGTTATGTTGAAAAAGCAATTCATTTAAGGTCTCCTCTTGACTGTTATTTGTTAAACCAGGAATGCTAGTGAAAAAAGATTAATATGTCATACAGCCACAACAGCAGAGCTGCTTTACTGCGTCTGGTTTAATGTACAACAAGGAGTTTCAAACCTGGTCTGATGTTTTGTTAGTTTGCAAGGCATTCTCCCCAAAAAATGAAAATGCAGGACACCCGCGGCTGTTACAGACAGATTTCAGACTAATTCTAAAAGAAAGGAAATGCAATGCAATAATATGTTAAACTGTATTATTTATAGCTCATTGTATAGAAGTAGATACATGTTCAAATGTAAGAGTTTGATCATCAACATGGTACATTACCTGCAGTCTTATTCCTTCATAAGTGAAATGAGATTTAACAGACAACAGACCAGAAAACCTCAGCAGAAGCTTGTAATCAAATAATTTCCCTCCATCCACTCTCCCTGTAACTAACCTCATTTGGATCCTGCTGTGTGTCAGCCCTGCATATTCTCCCTGAAGCTTGCATGGCAATGAGCGTCATTAAGCCACTCTACCACACCCATCAAACCCTGTTGCTGCCGGATAGTAAAATAATAATTTTTTTAAAAAAAGGAATCAAAACCCAGCTCAAATTTAATCATCCAATTAAAAAAGCATTGATTTTGATTATAAAGACAACCTTTTTACCCCAAGCCAAAATGACACTACAGATTAAATTCTTCTTTATCAAATAGGCTAAATTTATACTGTTACCATACATTCGCAAAGATTATATGATTTGCCACGTCAGACACAATGAATGTTTAATCCTCCATTATCCATAAGGAACATGACTTACGTGCTGTAAAACACTTTTCAGTGAAATATGAGAATAACATGCACGTACAAGCGTCTCTTACATAAGCTGTCAGTGTCGGTCAGTTTTTCTATTATGGATCGGTAAATGGGGTCACAGTATATATCTGATAGTGCTTGGCGTCTTAAAAAGTAGCATTTATGTGATTCATTTGTAACTACTGTCTCTGTGAGGCGCGCGTGTTGTTATGCATTTATCATATGTATTAATCATACAAATTCGCACATGCCCTTTATGAGAGGGATGTGAGAGGTATTTAATAACCCTGAGTGTCAGCAACACAAGTTCTACTTGAGAAAAATAAACCAAAACAGCGAAAATGTATCATATTGTGACACGTAACAGCATATTTAATGTTTTGAAGGTTTTTTATTTATATTCTACTAAATTAGTGTAATGATTCTATCCAAATAATTGTCTGCCTTTGAAATTTTCTGCTTCTTTTTCAGTATAAAAGATAAAACATCTTTTTCAACAATTTGAAATTTTTTTATCTATGTGGGTCTCTGGTATTATAATAAGGCAGTTTTTACATATAATATAACTGTAGAAAAAAAAGTCGGTGTGTCTTTACATTGAAGATATATGCAAAAAATTTATAATTTGGGGGAGATGTAAGAAGAGTAATAGAACACATCAGAACATTTTTTGGAATTTTTGTCTGTCTGTTTGTTTGTGCACGCATCTCATAAAGACCACTGAACTCATTTTAATGGGGTTTTCACATATGTATTTGGCCGAGCTTGAGGTAACATATAGGCTTTGTTTCATTACAGTCGGCCCATGTGAAGAGAAGATGGTCCTTCACATTTTTAAATACGTGCTTATGAGTGTATCAACTCTAATCT